>NC_056732.1:1639339256-1639486756 GCF_019279795.1 Protopterus annectens | reverse complement strand
ACACAGACTTCAGTACTGTACAAACTACCACAGAATGCCCAGGTTATGTCCTCAAATATAACCCCTACTATATGTAACATGTCTAGTAGTCTGTCATCTCACTGGCTTGTTATCAGGTATGATGTCAATAAATAATGGTGTACTGAACATATGCACCTCTTACTGCATGGCATTTGCACAAAGGTTGACAAAGTTGTGGCTGGAGGCACAAACGCAGGGCCAATATTGACATGTTGCTGTGATAACCTTGCACCATTACTGTTGTAGCAGAGTTTGTTGTGACATATGTCCTATGAGGGATATGAAGACAGTAACTCTCATGGCTGTCACCATGTTCTGACTGCAATCTTCAGAATATGTTTCCGCAGTTTTAAGAGAGGTAATCTGTCAGTAACACAAGACACATAAGACTCCAAACACTGGCTAGTCTGCAGATAACCCTACAGGTGAGTGTTTCCTCAAACACATAACACAGTCATGACAGGTATTAAATCATGCAGACCAGCCATATCCACACAGATCATGTTAAACCAACAGTACTCCAAATGCAGAAGAGAAAAACCTACATTCTGTAGTCATGTCTGGAACATCCCCCCTCCTGTTTGTTGGCCTGTATCTACAGTGTATGTTGTTAGAGGTATATCCCACTACCATCTGTGATTCTGTTTGCCAAACACCGACATGAAGTCCTGCTCACAGTGAATGAAAAAGGCCAACACCCACCTGATGTTCCTCATTATAGGAGTGGTGTTTCCATGCAATTGGCTATGGGAATGTTACCACAGCTGTTCCACATGCAATCAGCTAGTGGGTGACTGCAATTCATGCACAGACCATCAGCTAATCATGAGCATCACTTACAAAACACAAGCTGCTGCCTAAGCAAAGCAGGTGTACTTCTCCACATCCACCAGAGAGGGAGTGAGAGAGACAGACAAAGACAAAGTAAGACAGGGAGGGGGTTGGAGAGTAAAAACTAAGCATGTTTGTGTCACACACCTACCAGTACAGGGTTTCAACTCCCTGCCTGACTATGTATTGCTATGACATGTCTATGCAGTTATTGTATGTGCCACAGAGCTCACATGTTGGGGAGCTGTCCAAAGGTATATTTGATGGTGAGTGACAACAGCAACAGTGATAAAGGAGGGATAAGGTAGGTGTAGTACATGTGCCTGTCCACAAGAACAGGTGTCAAGGACGACACAGCCACACTGTCTCAGGGACTCACACACATTATCACAGTTGGCAGGGTCAGGATTAGAGTTCCTTACTAACTAGTTTGCCACACTACAGTAATACGCAGCTATGACATGCACCACAGAGGTTATCAGGCTGATATATGGGCAAAGAGTATGTCAAGGTGTCTGACATCAGAAAGCATACTTCAGTAGGCCAATGGGAGGTGTAGTGAGTGTGAATAGCATCCAAATCATTATACAGCACACACACACACACACACACACACACACACACACACACACACACACACACACACACACACACACACACACACACACACACACACACACACACACACACACACACACACACACACACACACACACACACACACACACACACACACACACACAGACACACAGGTTTGCCAGTACTGACATGCATGGGTGCATTGCTTCACAGGTGTGTAGTGGTTGACTGTACCAGAAGGCTGTACAAGGCTAGGTAAAGGGTATACCTTGGCATCAGGCCACATGACAATGGTCTGCAGTGTGGCTCAGGGACGTAGTGTCTGGATTGGCCCTCAGCTGGGTTACTATTGTGGGTGACCAGTGCTGTGCAATGCTTGCCATGTATGTGTTCTATATTCCATAAAATGGACACTGTCTGGGATGTACACACGTCCCACATGCATGTTCTGTGACATGTGGAAGTGTACCTGGGGTGTCTGGGGCATGTTGTGTAGACAGATTGTTATCATCAGATGTGCCATTCCTGATCTCATGTGGTGAGAACTGGCAATGGAAACCAGGCTGACCCTGCACCTACTTCGACAGCATGATACAGGTATTCCATGGTGTCAGTGGCATCTGTCCATACAGGACATGTGTATAAGGCATGGTATGTCCTTTGCGGGTTACATTTGCTAGCTCTACAGTTCTTGCAGGTGTCCAGTGGGGAACATAGCGAAGGAGCAGTGTATGCAATCATTTCCCTATTGTAGGGATGGGGCAGGGTGCCATGTCCTCTGTAGTCCACTGCAATCACACCATGGTTACTATCTGTGGGCAATATGCAGGAAACTACCAACATAGTGGTTGTTGCTTAGCCAAGTGTGTTTGTGTATGAGACATGGGTGGAGAGTGTTCTCTAGGTAATACAAGGGTTGCCTATATTGTTTCCCAAGCCATGATGTTACATGTAGGGGTGTGGATTGTCTACCCCAGCCTATCAGCTGTTTGACATTTGTTATCCTTATAAGGTGGACATTATGACATATAATAAACCATATAAGAAATTTGCAAAACACGCTCCACAATGAGTCCTGTTATTACACATTCACAGCTACATCCACATTGGATACTAATGACAAACACACACACACCAAGTCTCAGAGTTGCCAAGTCTGGGATTAGAACTCCTACCTAAATAGTACATCATACTACAGAATTATGCAGTTATAGCACACACCACAGAGCTAACTGAGCTACTTCTTTCCCCCAAGGTTTTTTTCAAAGTGAATGACATCAGCAGGTTTCCCAAAGTAGTGCAATGGAAGTTGTAGTGACTGTGAATGGCCTCAAAAGCATTGATCCATACATAGACAAACAAACACACACACACACACACACACACACACACACACACACACACACACACACACACACACACACACACACACACACACACAAAGATTTGCAGTTGCCATGTCTGGGATTAGAACTCCTACCTAACTAGTACATCACACTACAGCATTACACAGTTATAGCATGTGCCATGGAGCTTATTGGGCTACACCTTCCCCAAAAATGTATTTCAAATTGAGTGACATCAGCAGGCTTGTCAAAGTAGGGCAATGGAAGTTGTAGTGACTGTGAATGGCCTCAAAAGCACTGATATCTATACAGAGAAACAAACACACACACAAAGATTTACAGTTTTCATGTCTGGGATTAGAACTCCTACCTAACTAGGTACATCACACTACAGTCTTACACAGTTATAGCGCACATCACATAGCTTACTGAGCTATTTGCTCCCCAAAGGTGTATTTCAATGTGAATGACATCAGCAGGCTTCCCACAGTAGGGCAATGGAAGTTGTAGAGACTGTGAATGGCCTCAAAAGCATTGATTCCTACACAAGCAAACACACACACACAAAGTTTTACAATTGCCATGTCTGGGATTAGAACTCCTACCTAACTAGTACATCACACTGCAGCATTATGCAGTTATAGCACTCACCATGGAGATTACTGGGTTACTCCTTCTCCAAAGGTGTATTTCAAAGTGAATGACATCAGCAGGATTGCCAAGGTTAGGTAATGGAAAGTGTAGGTCATAGGTTCATAGGTTCATAAGTTGGTACTAGGCTGTCTAGTAGGGTGACTGGCATGATCCCTGGGGTCAATTTCCTATCTCCCATCCCATCGTCAAGGTTCCTTTTGAAGAGGGCCAAAGAGGCACACTGCTTGACATGTATGGGCAGTCTATTCCAGAGTGTGTGGAGTCTCTGGGTCAGAAACACATCCCTCCAGCATGTATTGTTCATTGTGATGACATGGTTTGGATCCCTGGAGCATGTGGCTGTGACGGATTTGGATTTATTTAAGTGTAACATGTCCAACAGCTCTGGGTTTGACATGGCATTGTATATTAAGCAGAGATCACTTCTGAGTACACGATATGTGACAGAGTATAGCTGGATGATTTTCAGATGGTCGGCATAGGGCATTTGGTTTAGGCCTGTGATTCTTTTAGTGAGGTATGTCTGCATCCTTTCTAATTGTTGCATATGTCTTGTGAGGTACATATCAAACAGTGCAGTGTAGTCTGTACTGGGTCTACTGAAAGATGACTGCAGTGGAAAAATGGCTTCTTTTTTCCTGGATGTAAAGCTCTCAGTGATGAGGTGTGCCACATAGGTGGATATCCTGACTGTTGTGGTTATGTGGTTATCAAAGGTGAGACCACTGTCCACCTGTGTCCCTAAGTCTCTTATCACACTTTAAGTGTTTAGTGTACTTCATGGGTACATGTCCCTTCCCAAAGGGGATAACTATACATTTCTTGGCATTGAGCTTGAGGCCATGGCTCAGGCACCAAGCATCTCTTTCTGTAAGGCCCTTCTGTAGAATATCCACATCATGTGGGGATTCAATATTGGCTCCCAGTTTTCAGTCATCTGCGACCTTTCTTAGCCAGAGCCCCTTAGTGTTGGCCTGTACTTCAGAGTAGTAGATGCCAAACAAGAGCATTCCCAGGACTGAACCCTGAGGTACTCCAACTGTCACTTGTCTGGGACTGGATTTGGAGTTACCTATTTTACAGTGTGGGTTCTGTCAGTACAGCAGTTGGTAACCCATTGGGTAATGTAGGGATTAATGGCCAGCCTGATACTTTTATCTATGATTCCAAACTGGGGGATGGTGTTGAAGGCCTTGGCGAGGTCTGGATAGGTTGTGTGAACTGCCTTACCCTCGTCCAAAGCTCTGGAGACTGATTCAAAGATGTCAATCAGGTTCAGGAGACATGATCGTCCCTTCACAAACCTAACTTGGGTGGGGTCCAGTGTTTGCAGGTTGCCAATGTCTTTGTTTATAAGTTCCATGATAATGCATTCCATGGCCTTGCAGATCAGGCAAGTCATACTGCTGGGGCTGTAGTTCCCAGGATCCAAGGTGGATCCCCACTTGTGGACTGGAATAAATGTAGCTGTGTGCTATACAGTGGGCAAGAAGCCTGAGGTGTGGCTATGATTAGACATGGCACATAGGGGAGGTGCCAGTTCATTTTGTAGTTCAATTTAGTACACAGCCCGGGATGTTGTCTGTTCCCATTGATGTGGTTTTATTAGCTCTGGAGAGTGTGGTTTTTACCTATGTGGCCATTATTACCAGAATCTGGCAATCTTTCAATGTTGAGATGAGCCCTTTAGCGAGTGAGGGGGGGTGTGTGCAGTTGGCACTGAATCAATCTACCAGTATATTGGCAATATCCTTGGGAGCAGTATATTTAATGCCATCCTGTTGTAGCTCAGAGCAGATCTGAGCATTGCCATTTATATTCCTGACATAGCTATGAAGTGGCTTGCAGTTGTATTTGGCATCTTTGGCTATATTATGTTTGTAACTAGCTTTGGAGGATGCTATGAGGGGTCTCAGCTTCTTAGTGAGGCTGGTAAGGGAGTATTTTGCATCCTGAAAATTCCCTAATTTCTGCAACAGTTTCTTCCTTTTGTTTTACAGTATGTTTATGGCAGGGGACCACCATGTTGGCTTCCTTTTCTGGGTGGGGGAGTGTCTTTGTTTTATTTGGGATGGCACGATTCATACACAAGTGGATGTGTTCATAAAGTGCCTTAGTGTAGGATTCAGCAGTCGTCCTTTCAGTTCCCTTCTGCATGGGTGTCATGACATTAGTCACATCTGACATGTATAGCATGACATTGGGTTTGGAGATGTGTGTTACGGAGGTTTCCTTACAGGGGTGTGGGGAAGGGATGTGGATGTTAAGGGTGATTAGCTTAAGGGCAGACCTGACCACAAATGGCATGACCATAGCTGTGGAGCATTGATTTCTCATGTTGGTAATGACCAGGTCTAGAATATATGAACCCCTGGTTGTACTATGGGTTACTTGATCCAGGGCATTGGGAATTATGACTTCCAAGAACCATTGGGCACACGTATTGGTACACAAGTAGTTTTCCCAGTTAATGGCAGGGTAGTGTAAGTCACCCAGTATTAGGGTGTTTGGTTGTATCCTATTTCCTAGTATGTTTAGAAAGGTGTAGTGGGAATCTTGGGGCATGGTGAGGGATCGGTAGCAAGCTATACAATTTGGATTGAAGTATTACCTAGTGTTAGTTGCACCAGGGGTATTTCAGATGCATTCTCTTGGGCACGTAGCCTGGTGGTATGAATATGGACACTCCTCCACCTTTAGAGTTTTGGTCCTGGTTTGGTGGCTGACAGGTGTGGTGGGAGCTGTACCTGGTATTGCAGGGGTGCTCTCTGCAGCCTTGTATCAGGTCTCTGTCACTGCACAGATGTCGATGGTCTCCATTTTAGGAGTGCCTAGTGACTGTGAATGACCACAAAAGCATTGATCCCTAGACACACACAACCAAACATACACACAGAGTTTCACAGTTGCCAAGTCTGGGATTAGAACTCCTACCTAACTAGTACATCACACTATAGCATTACACAGTTATAGTACGTACCATGGAGGTTACTGGGCTACTTTTTCCCCAAAGGTGTATTTCAAAGTGAATGACATCAGCAGCCCTGCCAAAGTAGGGCAATGGAAATTGTAGTGAGTGTGAATGGCCTCAAAAACATTGATCTTACACAGATAAACACACAAAGTTTTACAGTTGCATGTCTAGGAATAGAACTCCTACCTAACTAGTACTTCACACTACAGCAGTACGCAGTTATAGGACACACTACAGAGCTTACTGGGCTGCTCCTCTCCCAAAGGTGTATTTCAAGGTGAATGACATCAGCAGGCTTGCCAAAGTAGGGCAATAGGGAGTGTAGTGACTGTGAGTGGCCACAAATGCATTAATCCCTACACACACAAACACAGTTGCAATGTCTGGGATTAGAACGCCTATCTAACTAATACATCACACTACAGCATTATGCAGTTATAGCACGCATCACGGAGGTTACTGGGCTACTTTTTCCCCAAATGTGTATTTCAAAGTAAATGACATCAGCAGCCCTGCCAAAGTAGGGCAATGGAAATTGCCATGAGTGTGAATGGCCTCAAAAGCATTGATCCCTACACAGACAAACACACACACACACACACACACACACACACACACACACACACACACACACACACACACACACACACACACACACACACAGTTTTACAGTTGCTATGTCTGGGAATAAAATGCCTACCTAAATAGTTCATCATGCTACAGCATTACACAGTTATAACACATGCCACAGAGCTTACTGGGCTACTTCTTCCCCAAAGGTGTATTTCAAGGTGTATGACATCAACAGGCTTGCCATACTAGCCCAATGGGGAGTGCAGTGTGTGTGCATGGGCCATAAACCATTCATCTGGAAGCTGACACACAACACTCAAGCACACACAGGTTTATACTTCACAGGTACATATATACAACTGCTAGATGAATACTGACTTGTACAGTCATGTTACACAGTTATCACAAGCACCACAGACACTATAGTGCTGAGGGATACCAGAGGCAAATGTCTACAGTGATTGACATTTGCACATCATGTGGTTTTAGCCAATTGGATGTGTGTTGAGTGAGACAGGCCTCATGATGGGAGGCTCTTTGTCACTGTCTGTCACTCTCTTCAACACATATATGTATGTGTAATTTTGGCATAGTATAGTGCGTTGTCCTTGGATATATGTGTGTATTCCTATCCAATGTGTGTGCAAAGCATGACTGGTGTGCAATGTGGAGTGTTTGCACAAACATCTGTGACTGCCAGATATGTATAGTCCACTGTTGTTGCCAGACATGGGCTTCATTTCTGTAAGTGTGGGAGCATGCCCAGTATGACCTTCGGTATTGAATGTGTGAATCCATTCCAGGTAGGTTGTACTCCAGTGCAGGCTTTTGTGTTCTACACCTACAACTAGCAACCTGTTTCTGTGGGATATCTGTAGATTGGTTGACAATATGGGGTCAAATGGGCAAAGGATAGTTTGTTACTGTAGGTAATTGTGTCTGTGCTGCTTCTGCTACATGGTTTTGGTGTTAGGAAAGATATTCAAACATATGTGCTGTTTTACACTGTGATATTTTATGTCCTCAACTACTGTCAGGTATACATATTTGCTTGCAGTAATTTCCTGGGAAACACAGGGTGAATGCAGCTGTGTCCAGTATTGTGGTCTGCAGCCTACATATGCACAATCATGCCATTCTGGAGGGAAATCTGCTGACACTTGCTGATGGGTATGTGTAAATGGTTCAGCACCTTAATACAGTGGTGATTAAGGTTCCCATGCTTGTACGTCCATCAACGTGACAGTATGGCCATATCCTGCTGTGGCCATACCTCACAGCTGTACAGATTCACATAGGTTACCCAGAAACAGGGGTCATATTTCTGGACATTACCCCTTCACATTGTAGTTTACAAGCAGGTTTATAGCCACCCATTCCTGTGTTTGCAGGCAGGGATCATATGTGCACACAGCTGAGTTTCAGACTTCACACACTCCATGGCGTCCATGCGCCAACCCCCCCTTCTATTATTCTATCCTCTTCCAAACATTATGCAAACATTATCTGATAAGTTCCCATTAGTTATCATTTCATCCCAGCAGTAATTTCGCGTTGGTCCACAGTTCATGCAGTTGGACATGGTGGACATGTTACTGGGATTTGTCGACATGGCCTTGCATTTGGGTTCTGTGGACTGGGTTATGTTGTTACTTGAGAGTCCATGACATAACATACATTGGCAGCATGGGTGAGACACAGGCCTTTGGCAGAGGATTGTAGGGCATTTGGTAGTGATGCAGGCCAGCTGTAGCAGGCTGTTGCATTGTGTCACTCCTACAGTCCCAGACTGCAAGCTACTATATTCCCCTGGGGTGACACGGTAGGTTTGCAAGGTTTTAATGTCAATACTTTCTGTCATTATTGATCCAGTGGTGTGGATGCTGGCTGGGTGTTGCTTACAGCTAGGGACACACCTGCATGGGACACCGATTCAGCATGCTGCATTCTGTGGCTATTTATATACAGAGGCGGGGGTCATATTGTACTCATTCCCAACAGCAGGGATAAGACCTGTGAGGTACCTGTGGGTGATGGTGGGGTGAGCTGGGTGCATGTGTGCTATGGACGCTACTTGCATCTGACTCACAGATATACTTGGGGCATTCCACTTATGCTGGCTTGTGCAGGGAAATCAGAAGTTTCTCAATACTTCATACCTGTGACATTTGTGGTCTGCCAGTGTTTAGCCAGATGACATCAGTATTCCATACAACAAACCCAACTAATGTGTTGCTAACCTGTATGTACAATTCTAAAGGTGTGTTCATTTTACAGTAACATATTATACACTGTCTGTCTGGGGTACTTCCACCTGTGTATTGTTTGTATGTCTAAGACCACATTCATGCCATGTCCATGTTTCAGATGGTGACAGATATTACATCCAAACAATTACTATGGCTTACTGCTGGAATGTGTTTTGCTGGGATGCATTGTATTTGGCACTGCAGTTGTGAGAACTTGGTCCTGTAATCGGCAGTACTGGCCAAATGCCACCAGGACAAACCTCACCATGCCTACATGCTGACCACTCTCAAACAATATACAACACACACCAACCTAATACACACAGCCCTGCATATTGTACATATGCTACAATCTATTCTGCTACTTTGGCCAGCTCAGGTAATTTGTACTCCACTGTTATTATACCTACACATACATGTTACTACATTTCTACATAGGATTGTGTGTGTGGGGGGGGGCACACCTGACAACTGTACACATTTGCTATGACTGTATTGGTATTCCAGGTACTCCATTTTATTCTGTATTCTGACCTATCATGCAGACTAGAGGCATATCAGTGTACTACAGTTTTTTAGGTTTGATTGACCTACATTTCATTTTCAGACTTCTCCCCTTCAGAACTAACATCCCACTGCCTGACCTGTTGTAGTCTGTCTGTGTAGGTCTGGAGGGGGGCTGTTCTCCATAGCCATCAATCAGAGGCCTTAGCACAGCCTTTCTTGTGTTTGTCTATGCCTGTCCTGCTGGCTGAGACTGTTGTTGGGTATGTGAGCCTCCCTGACTAGCATGTGTGTGTCCTATGGACACCCATTTGGCCCACCACATTTCCTGCAGTGGGTTTTGTCACCTTGTCTAGTACTGGCTACTATGGTGACACCAGTATTTGTTACAGATTTCATGCAGCCACTATAGGTGTCTACTATCTGCTGGCATCCCATTCAGCCACCCGATTCCCTTGCATGCTCACATCTATACCATAGATACAAGTAACAAAACATATTACTCCATTCAGCAATTGATAGAGAGAGTGACTTACCTTGTGGCTGTGCCAGTATTGAGGATGGTGCTGGAGTGCTGACTATGTCAGATGCACATAGTACACTCCCTATACATGGCTAAGCACAGGTTGTATCATGTTTGGCATCCCTTTTACTGTATGTGTGAATCAGAGAGAGGTGTCATTCCCTGGGTTCCCACCATGTCACTGTATGTCCTATGCATTGCCTCTTTTCCAAGGCCTAGGCATACTGAGCACGCCTCCTTCTGCCTACTGGGGCAGGCTCAGGTTGTTCCTCCTCTGAGTCACTCTGTGCCTGTGCAGGCCTTGGCAATGGTGGTGGGCTGTGTGGTCCTGCCCTGTGCTGTTCCTGCTGCAGCTGTTTCTGCAGGATCATATTGTGTAGCATGGCACATATGATGACAATTTGGGTACATGTAGCTGGTGAGTACTGCAAGGCTCCATCGGATATGTCCAGCCATCAGAACTGTGACTTGAGCATCCCAAACACACACTCTATTATGATTCTGGTCTGTGCGTGTGACTCATTATGGAGTTCTTGTTTGGGTGTGTGTGCATTTCTGATGGGTGATATCAGCCACGGCTCCAGTGTGTAACCAGCATCCCCCACTAGGTGGTCATAAGGGATGTCCCCATTGGCAAATCTCTGGCACAGCTGCATCATATGTCAGATGTGGGAGTCATGAAAGCTTGCAGGGCAGCCAGCAGACAAATTCATTATAATGCCCTAGGCATCACACATGACCTGGCAGTTGATGGAGGGGAATCCCTTGCAGTTGATGTAGACCCTACACTGCTTGCCGGATGGTGCTTTGATGTGTATGTGCATGCAGTCTGTAGCACCCACTACCTCAGGGTATTCTGCTATTTGGTGAAGAGATACATATTGCTGATCAACACCTCACGGGTGTTGTGGAAATGTATGTGCTCACCGGCATGTGCTGACATGGCATCCAGGAAATGGTGGAGTACCCTGGATACTGATGCCTGTGAGATCTCCATGATATCCCCAGTTGGCCTTTGGAAGGTACCTGTGGCTAGTATTCTTAAGCCTACACATACCTTGGTATCCACTGGGATGGGTTCCCCCCTGTTGGTTCTGTGTGTGAGGTGTGGCTGGCACAGCTCAACAATTTGCTGTAGGAGGTCTCTGTCCACCCTATAGCTCTCCACTATCTCCAGCTCATGTAGCCCCTGGTAGGTTACCCTGGGTCTGTGCACTCTTCTCCTTCTCCTCACTGTGGGTTGGTGATCAGCATTCTCATCTGCACTATCCTCAGCCTCTTCCACATGTTGATTTATGAGAGCAAATGCAGCTCCTATCATTTTGTTGCTTTTGTTAGGTAAAATTTCCCCGCTTGTGTAGAGTTTGTGGAAAAAAACAGAGGGAAAGGTGTTTGCATAGTTTATAGTAGTGTGCTGGGCTGAGCTGCTGCCTGTGTAATTGGCTGATTCTGATACATTTCACCTGCCAGCTATGCTAGTTTTCCTTGATTACCTTACTACTGCTGTTTTCCCTACCCATTGCCTTCCTGTTTAAGCCCCTAGGCGTGCTGTGCAAACACATTGCTCAGATGTGCATGGAGCTGCTATTTCCTAGTTTACTTTTTTTTTGTTTAAAACACAGTGTGCGGGGCGCACACCCACTTAGGCAATGTAAAGAGTGCTTGACAGCTTCAGACACACCCCCTTGCTTAGCTCTGCTAAGCTAAGGGCAAACCTGAGCCACAGGGCTCCAATAAGCTTACAGTATGCCTGACATACCCGTCTATCATGTCAGCTAGCTCTTAGGCTTGCACCATGGTCTTCCTGCACCTACACGGTTGGGTGCAGGCTAGCCATGAGGGGGGATCTAGTATCATTCCCCTCATTTGCATAGGGTTGCCTGATAATGCCTAGTTACAAGTCTGACACTGAGCCTTCCCTCTTAGCAACCACTGTTCACTGGCCATGTTGTCTTCTGCCTTCCATTGAGTATAATAGCAAAATTGTGATTTTGGATAGAATTCTTTTTTCAAGTTTTTTTTTTTTTTTCAGGCTGATCTCATTTGACTGCCACTGCCTTATGCTTAAATGGCTGAAATCGGCCAAAAGAAAAAATAAAAGTTATTTTTTTTTTATTTTTGCAACTATTTTCCATGCCATTTGGAGCTGTCATGGCTCCGTTTTGTAGTTTGCAGAAATGTACTCTGTTACTAACCGAGTACATTTCTGCAGATTACACTAGTCCTGCACAGCCGGCTGCCAGCTTCCCGGATCGCAAATTCACCTCATCTGCATGGTTTTCACCTGCAAATGGGGTAATTTGCAAACAGGAGCTGTGTCCATGCCGGAATAGTGCAGGAGTGATCGTGCACGTCCCGAGAGCTTATTCCTGGATCTCTCAGTGGGCCATATTGGCTCCAGCAGCTCCTCCACTATTCCTGCACACCATGCAGAGCTTGCTGAATCCCAGAGTAAATCTTTTACGTCTATTAATACATCAAAAATATATACTATCAGAGAATTGATTACTTGCAACCCTGAATGTGTTGTATATATGGTAGTATGCCAGTGTGGCACTTTCTATGTGGGCCAGATATCAAGAGCTTGGAAACAATGTATTTATGTCCATTTGAGTGATTTGAAGTGTAAGTGTAATAGACGTGCTTTGTATAAACATAAGATGGAACATGTTACTGCATACTTTGCTGTTATTGTTATTGATTCTGTTGGTGGTGGTTTGTCTCTGAAACATAAACATGAACTTTTAGATGAAAAAGAAGTAATGTGGATTATTAACCTTGGTGCTATTTATCAACCTGCACTTAATGAAATTAATATTATTAAATAGTGATGTAATTAAAGTTTTAGTTGCTTGGTGGCTAATAGTTATTGGTGATTTTTTACTATTCACCCCCAGATTTAATAAAATCCATGTAGGCATAGTGTAGAGCCTACATGGAAGTTACCATGTCCGTGTACATGGTTCCCCCTTGGTAGCTCGTCATGCATATCAGTGATGGTGCATTGCTGAAGGAGAGCCGTGGACCATGGTTATTGAATGAGTGTAAGGAGTGTGTGACTAAGTGTGTCTTCTGAGAAGTAACACATCCCCTGCACTGTCCAAGTGCATTGTATCAATGCATCTAATTGTATTTATTTATTTATTTTCAAGTTTGTATGGTGTGGCATGGAGCTCAGCAAGTGACATGTGCCCAACATCTAAAAATAGAAATCAGATGCATTTAATTTGTGATGCAAAGGTCAAGTTTAAGCATAGCTTAGCAGGTTAGCCCAATGCGGCATGGTGCTTAGCAGTGCTTAAAGTTAGATCAGAGATAAATGAAAGAGTATAGCAGCATTCTTCATATCCATGTAGCCAAGTGGTTAGAATTATGGCCTTATGTGCAGTAGATGCAGGGTTTGAGTCCATGGAAGGAAAGTTAAGCATTTATTTTCCAAAGACAAATTATTATGATTATTTTTCAATCCTAATCTGCTGCAGTCAGCTAAGCTCTGCTAAGACCTGCTCAGACCTGCTAAGCACTGCTTAAACAATCTCTGTTTATGCACTGCTTGGCAGTGCTTGGCATTGCTTGGTTGTACTTAGCTGGTTTGCACACTGCCAAGCACTGCTAAGCATTGCAAATTTAAGCACTGCTCAGCTCAGCTGAGCTGGTTCACATGGTGCCAAGTGATGTACTGCATTTCTAAAAATTGCCCAGTGGCATGTAAGGGTGGGAAAGTGGGCTATATGAATCTCAACAGGTGGGAATACAGGAAAATAATTTGGAGTTTGAACTGTGCAGGAACTATGGCAGGCATTGCAGAGGGGGCACATTTCTAGACACAGTGATAGGTCATTCTGGAGTCCAGGGTCATGGTTGGACTCCTGGTGAAAGACCATGAAGACTGGCTTCTGCAGGAGCAGTTCCATGGCTCAGGGTACAAGTCAGAGGCCTGGGACTGGCTGGCACACAATCTCACCAGTGTTACAGGTATCCCCCGCACAGGTGAGCAGGTCTGTCACCACAATGGCAACCTGAAGCATCAGAAGGGGATCTTCTGGACACCTGAGTCCAGGAAGCTTGGGCTGGGAATGCCCCGCAAGTCTGTAAGGACTGTTAGCATTGTTTTACCAATACCTAATCTGAATGTTGGATAGACAGGTATGCATAATGGGGTGCTTTTCTCCCTACAGCTGCAGAGGAGAGAGCTCACAACCTAGAGGCTCATGCTGAGCACTTGGCCCAGTTGCACCATGGGTGTGGTGGGTACAGATTAATTTGCAATCGATAGTCAAATAAGCAAGAAAGAGTAAAGCATTAACTACCAATAAATACATACATACAGTAAAGATTTGTGTATTGCAATAAATGCGGATGTAGGCCTGTTCTGCAATAAGTGACTACTGCCAACTATAGTGCAATAAACAGGGAAGACTAAAGCATTAACCCTGATAATGTAAATGAAATAAAGTTTTTACTGCAATAATTGTGGAATTACAGTTGTGTATTGCAACACTTGCATTACATTAACTGTTGTGCAATAAAGACTCAAAACTATACCAGTAACTGCATGAAGGTACCCTAATAAAGCTATGATATGCAATATGTGTGTAATTAGGGCTGTTTTACATGAAGTTGATTATGATAACTGCTCTGAAATAAAAACACAAACGAATACCCTTACCTGTCTCAAGGTATAGCTAATAAAGAGTGGTATACAATGACTGTAGATTCAGGGCTATATTACAAGAAATGCATTATGACACCTGCTCTGCAATAGCATCTGAAAGCATTAGAATTAACACACAAGGTATATTGTGTATATCAGGATTGTCTTGTGTTAACCATTGTGTTTCAGCTATATGCATTCATTCTCTGAGGTACGGTACTGCAGGCAAGTATGACAGTATAATAGCTCTAGACTGCAAATATACTATCTGCAACTGTATATGGGTGAGGTAGCCAACCTGATAATCTGATATGGTTTGTAGACTTCACAGATATTTCCACCCACTAACAGTATATTGCGTACACCTGCATTTTATATATGGCAATGCATACTTTACCTAGTATCTCTGTCATGCATGAATCTCATACATGTATGTGCAACTGTCACTGCAGTCTAGTATAAGACTGTGGTACTATTACCAGGTCATATTTTGTTTCCAGGTGAATTGTAGGCAAATGTCAGTCAGTCAACAATCAGCAGTGGCTCAGTAATTAAATGCTCTGTCTAAAGTTCATTTTGCCACACACAGATCAGGGTTTGAATCCAGTGCCATGTAGTAATAAATATTACTGAATCAGTTAGGTATCGATGACAGATTTTCACTCCACAGGAAATGCAGGTAAATGGGTGCCCTTATTGTGAGTAAATAATTTGTGTGTTCAGATGTAACAGACTGTTGATAGCATTGACCAGGAATGTGATAAGGCTTCATAAAATAAAGACAAAAAGTACAATAGTAATAAGATAAAATAAATAAAATGTGTAATCTTGGTATGGCTGTATGCTGGGAGTGTCTGTGAAAGTTTGCTGAAGTTCTATCCCCATGCCTGCCAAGGAAGGCATGATAGTTTTTTTTCTCTGTACTGTACACATACATGCCTCTCAAGTGTCACACTTCACAGACTGTAATTACTGCTGTGTAATCCCTCTGTCACAGATGTATCATCAATATGATTATGTCAATAACACAGTCACACTACATCAGCCCACAGTATACCTTCTTAGTTATATAAGTTCCCCTGATGTGTACGTGTTCTCTGTAGTTGTGTACCTGCAGATGTTGCTGCTTGGCCCATACTGTCCTATGTGGATAGCTTGAGAGGTACGTATGTGCTACAGCATCTATAGGGCACTGTTATACATAAAGGAAGGACAGACCTGTAGAGTATATAGCAGTACTGTTGTAAACTATAAAGCCTATACCAGTATTAATGGACTGTATTTGTCTCCCCCCACCCCTTATCTTCATCTAAATTTATTATTGTTATTCATTGGTTATGGTTTGCTATTAACATATGTTGCTCTCTAAACTTTATTTTGGGACATTTGTTTTATTATTGTTATGTATTTATGTTGTTGACCTTATGCCATAACGGTTACTGGCATGCTGTTAATATACTGACTGTTATGTTATTTATTGTTATGTTCCATATAATATGCATTGATATGTTAATGGGCTATTTCCAATATTCTGGCATGCTGTTATAACTAACAAAATGTTTTGTTCATAACTAACCTATACACATTGCTATGACTCTATCACCACAGCACGACAAGGTAGGCCATTCCTGCTGATCCACCTACCCTACCTCAGCCAGCCATGGCACCAGGAAAAAGTGTGTCTGGGGCTCAGGACAGTAGTGCCATCTGTGCTGGCCCTGTACCACCCTTGGGTGGAATTGCTTCAGGGGAAGGGGTCTGCCCCCCTGGGAGTGGTGGCGGAGGGGTGGTAGTCACCCAAGATCAACTACTAGACATGGTGTGCAGGATTGTGCAGAAGAGCTATGAACAATGCCTGAGCCAGATTGAGGACAGACTTAACCTGGTTGGGTCAGATGGCCCTGGTGTCCAGCCTCCAGCACAGCCACCTTTGGGCATTGAAAGAGCAGTGTTAACTACCCATGGATGGGGAGCTCAAGTCATGCTGCTGCTGTCTGGTGGTACATGCATCTCTGATTCCACAACACCCTCCCCATCCAAGGTGTTTACCCCCCTCATGTGTGACACACTGCCCCTGTATGCTGTCTTGTCTGCCTGAAAAAGTAACCTCTCCTACTCAATTTACCTTCCCACAAATACTTACATCCCTTCCTCAACATTCCACTCTCTCCTTAAAAAAATGGGCACCTGTCCCACAAAAAAATATCCCCCCATACATAGCTCTCCATTTCTCCCATGTGTCCACTGAACACAACTAAGCAGGTCCAATTGGCTTGACAACACATTTATGTTGTCTTCACCCCTCTCTCTGGAGTTTGAGGGTCCTAATTCATGTACCAAATTTGTACAACTGCACAGTTGTTGCTGTAAAAGAACTGGAAAGCTATGGTCCCCTCCTACGACTGTCCTGCACATCCCTACCTGCCTTTCAGTATGTTTCTCCCCCTGCTTGCCCCATTTCACCATTTTCATATCACCTATTTTTCTTTTCTTTTCTTTTTAAATTTTTAGTGCAGGCTTGCATGGTGCTAAGTGGCACGGCACACAAACCCACTTAAGAATTCAGTCATTGTCCACGCTGGTGTAAACGACCTGAGACGTACCTCCTTGGACTACATGAAAAGAGACATTGAGGAGCTCTCTGATTATGTAGCCCAGACAGGTATGACCCTGACCTTGAGCAGTATCCTACCTTCACCAAGAATGATGCCACAATACAGAGATAAGATGATCAGCTTTAACAATTGGCTTAAACACTGGTGTCATTCAAAGGGGATCCAGTGTCTGTCTGCCTGGGATGACATGCTGGACAAGCCACGCTGCTTCGCAAGGGACGGCTTGCACCTGTCACCCCTGGGATTCCGGATATTGGCAAAGGCTCTTGCCACCCCATAGTGCCTTTTTAGGCAAGGCTCAAATTCTAAACCTACCACCCTAGAACACAAAAAGGAAAAAAACTAAGGGTAATGCTGCTCAATGCCAGAAGTCTAAATCTCAAAATGCACGCACTCGAGGCCCTTCTCAGTATGGAGAACATCGATGTCTGTGCTGTGACAGAAACCTGGTTCAAGGCTCCTGAGAGCACCCGCGCTATCAGGTTTTACCTCATATCATGCGTTCCGCCCCAAAATCTGGACAATACCAAGAAAGGAGGGGGTATCCATATTCATCAAGGACACCCACACCTCAAGACTGGTGGCAACGACGATGCATCGGAGACCATCCAGGTGCAATTAACCATAGGCAAGACTGCTCTGCAAATTGTAGCATGTTACAGGCCACCCTCACAAACTCAGGAACCTCACATGGCCTTCCTGAAAACACTAGAGGGATAAATGTATCACCAAACACCATCATACTAGGTGACTTCAATTACCCTAATATAGACTGGGAACACTACTCAAGCCCAAACACCCTAGCCCAAAAGTTCCTGGAATTCATAAACTCAAATGCCATGGAACAACTAGTCACCATCCCCACAAGAGGAGATAACATACTTGATCTCATCATCACGAACATGGGAGCACAATGTTCAACACCGGAGGTGTACCCCTCACTGGTGAGATCAGACCACAAACTAATCTCACTGGAGGTCCTCATCCCACCCCACCTGAAATAAAAAGACCACAGTAAAGAACTTCTCAAAGCCGACTTCACACTTCTAAAGACTAGTGTGGTCTCCTTTAAGGCCCCGAGCCGGCGGAAAACAGTACTCAAGCCGCTGAATCACTTACAAATGCCTTCTACCAGCACCTGCAGGACTGCATGGATAAGGCAATCCCAAGCAAAACAAAGACTCTTTGTACCAAAGGCAAGCATCCAGTCTGGTGGACCCCAGCCATAAACAAACTCTACAACAAAAGGAGGAAGCTACTACAAGATAGAGCAAAATCCTTAAAAGGTAAGACACCCTTGATCACTATAAGTAAAAACTAAGAGCTCTCATAAAATCATCCAAAGCAAATTTCGAGAGAAAAATAGCTAAAGACTCAAAAGACAATCATAAGGCCTTCTTTAGCTATGTTAGAAACCTGGGAGGAAACTCCCAGATATGCTCAGAGCTAGTTCAAAATGATGTGAAGATTACTGATCCTACAGACATTGCCAACATACTGGCTGACAGGTTCAGTGCAAACTTCTCCCCTCCCCAAAAGGAGAGATATCTATACCAAACGATTGCAGCCCCCAAACATCTCCAGCCCAAGTGAGAACTGCTCTCCAAAGCAAAAACACAGCATCCATGGGACCTGATGGTGTCCCCGGCTGTGTGCTCCATGAACTCAATGAGGAATTAAACCCACAGCTAGGACAGCTGTTTAATCAAAGTCTTACCTCTGGAACGCACCCAGGAGTGGCGCACTGCAACTGTGGTACCACTTCACAAAGGCGGTGCCTCCACCGACCCTGGAAATTACCGCCCATTAGCTTGACAAGCCTTATCTGCAAAGCCATGGAGAGGATCATAATGGACCTCATAAATAAAGACATAGGAATTTGCAGACTTTGGATCCAACCCAGTTTGGCTTTGTCAAAGGCAGATCATGCCTTTTAAACTTGGTTGACTTTTTGAAACAGTCACCAAAGCCATTGATGAGGAAAGGCAGTCCATACAGCCTACCTCGATCTGGCTAAGGCCTTCGATACAATACCCCATTCGGTATCATTGAAAAACTCATCAGCTTAAATGTCAACCCATACATCACAAGATGGGTTGCAAACTGGCTGAGTGACAGAACCCACAGGGTCAGAGCTGCTGGCGCCATGTCAGACTCAAAGCCTGTCACAAGTGGTGTCCCACAGGGCTCAGTCCTGGGCCCACTCTTGTTTGGCATCTACTTTTCCGAAGTACAAGCAAACACAGGAGGGTTATGGCTGACAAAGTTTGCAGATGACTGCAAACTGGGCCATAGTAGAAAACACATCTGACACAGATATCCTTCAGAAGGGTCTCACAGAAACGGATAACTGGTGCCAGAGCCACGGCCTAAAGTTAAATGCCAAAAAATGTATAGCCATACCCTTCGGGAAAAACAAGGTTACCCCTAGCTACCAAATAGGTGGCAATCCACTGAGCACAGAAGAAGTTATCAGGGACCTGGGGACCCAGGTTGATAGTAGTCTGTCATTCGACACCCATGTAGCTAAAGTAGTTAGGAAGACCTTCTACATTGCCCACCTTATCATGAGGATTCTCATCTAGATCAAGGGAGGTCATAGTCTCCCTTTACTCATCACTCATCAGACCAATGATTGAGTACAATGCCCCATTCGAATGTATCTGACCCGACACTTGCAGCAGCTGGAGAGGCCACAAAAGTTCCTCACCAAAAGGATAAAGGGTCTCAAAATCTGTCCTATGCTGCCCGACTGAAAGAACTCCAGCTCTATTCAGTCGCACGCTTGCTCAGAGGTGACCTTTGCCTAACATACAAGGCCATGTCAAACCCAGATTTGATGAATATGCTTCACCTCAAAAATCTAGATCCATCAGAGCCACAAGGGCGGAGACTTAAACCTTGACACGGCTATTAATAGGACGTGCTGGAGGGATAGATTCATCACCCAAAGACTCCCTATGCTGTGGAACAAAATCCCGGTACATGTGAGGCAGAGCACCTCGCTGGCCTTGTTCAAGAGAAATCTTGACCAATGGATGGGAGATCGCAGATATACCCCAGGGATTACCTCAGTGTCACTGCTCGACAGAGGCACAGAAAAATAATGGGTATAGTTCCCCATACTAAAGGGGTGGCCTAAGCCACAAAACGATGGGCTAGGCTTGTAAATGCCCTCGGGCAGATAGCCTAGTATGAACCTATGAACCTATGAACCTATGAAATGTGCTTTAATGTGCCTTAATGATATTATGTGTTTCTCACATCTGCAAAATAACCACCCCACCAAGTCTTGAACCAGGGCCTCTGTCAACTACAGTATAGTGCATTAACCCACTAGGTCACTCAGCTCTTAATTAAAACAGATGTTCCCAGAAAAATATACTGATTGCCACTGACAGACTGCAAGTACATCTACTGGGAGAAATGGGAGTGTCCCTAAGGGTCTGATGCAAAAAGTACACCAGTACACAGCCAAATAAATAATAATAGATGTATGTGAGGCTTGGAATAGTGGGTATATGTACCCTTTTATCAGCAACATCTTTTAACACACCTGATAAGGCAGTAATGGCAAAGTACATGTGTACAACTGGAACCCTGCTGCAGAACAACTGCCTTTGACAGCCATGCACATAATGATGACTGCAGACATGTGTCACAGAATGTATGTATGCATGTATATCTTGCAAATACACCAGCAGCAGCACTGAATCAGTAGCTCAGCCTGTTAAATGCCTTTCATGCAGTATGTTTGCCACCCAGAGTCCTGGGTTCAAATCCAGTGAGTTGAACTTCAATTACATTGTTGTGAACACAGTAAGTAATGACTAAGTCATGCAATTTTAACCCACACATGTTGCTGCTACTGAATTAACTGCTACCCATGTTCATAGGTAGGTACTAGGCTATTGGCCCTAGGGCCTATATAAGCCTAGCCAAACAGTACCCTGGCTTTTGCCACCCAAGACAATTATTTTCCTGTGCCCCTGTCAAGCAGAACCACAGAAGTGATCCCCAGGGTGAATTTCCTATCTCCCATCCAATCATTAAGATTTTTCTTGAAGAGTGCTAATGAGGAGCTTTGTTTGATATAAATAGGTAGTTTGTTCCAGAGTATGGGAAGTCTCTGGGACAGGAATCTTTCCCTCCAGCATGTTCTGTTTATTGTGGTGACAAGGTTTAGGTCACTTGAGTGTGTAGCTCAGAGGGACTGGGATTTCTTTAAGTGGAGCATGTCCAACAGCTCTGAGTTTGACATAGCTTTGTATGTTAGGCAGAGATTGGCTCTGAGTAGGCGATATGTGACGGAGTTAAGCTGGAGTGTTTTTAGATGGTCTGCGTAGGGCATCTGTTTGAGGCTGGTAATCCTCTTTGTGAGGTATTTCTGTGGCCTTTCCAGTTGTTGTAGATGTCTTGTGAGGTACATACCACAAGGGGTGTTGTACTCTATAATGGGTCTAATGAGGTGTGCCACATAGAAGGATTTCATGACTACTGTGGCGATGTGTTTCCAAGTCAAAGGCCTGTAGGTAGGGACAGACTCCACATATTCATATAGCCTAACTATATGTCAGTACTACTCTGTGATGGGCACTGTTACATAATAGATGTACCCTAAGCACATGCTTTGACTGGACTTAAAGGGTACCATTCCCCTGGCAGACAGAGCTGACACTGCTGCCTTAATTACATGTACAGCTTGCTGTCCTCCAAAATATTCACACACACCCTATTTGTCCTACATATGCAGCTGTATGGTAAGCTAGCTGTTACAGACCTACCATACCTCACAACCCCCTAGAACAAGGGATCCAGACAAAACCATACATTAAGGGTGGGGGGGGGCAAATGTCCAGTGACAAGGACATGTTTCACAGTTTGCCCCTACAAATATAGTGAGCTGATAGAATAGCAGCTACTGCAGCAGCATGGATATTCTGATGGGTATGATGTCTGACACTCACATGTCTCTCTCTCTCCTTACTGACCACAACCTACAATGTTTACCACTGAACTGTCAGATAATCACAATGTCATGGGACAATGGCCAAACATGTCATGCAAAACTGTGGACATACCTCATAAATCTCAACAGTATTTGTACCTGCCTTCTGTGATGCTGTAGTCTCCACACCTCACTAATGTCTATCTCAAAGACTAAGAAAGGGGCCAAGGCCTACATGAAGCCCTTAAATATTGCACTGCGGTGGATTGTTATTGGCTAACAAAAATGCAACCCAGCTGTTTTGGATGCAGTTAGCAAGTCTGACCCACAGATTGGTGCATAGGCAATCACATGTTAATGAGCATTACCTAGAAAAGGCAATCAACTGCTTAAGCGGAACAGGTCTGTATGTTGCTTTACTCAGACAGAAAATGGTTTTCCAAGCTGTTTGCAGAGGTTCAGGTCAAAAAAAGATTACTTCACTCTACTTCTTATGTAATACATGTCCCCATATAATGGGATGCATATGGAAAGATGGAGGTATGGGGAATAGGGATTACAACAGTAGGCCTGTAGTATATCTATAGTATTGACATGTTGGTGATACTCTGCTGTCCAACAGCTACAGGCAGGCCTCTCAACTGTCCCTGCATTGAATCAAATCACAGCTGTGCCCTTGTTACTCACTCCTACAATGGTCAGCTGTTGTAGGAAAGCAAGTGGATTATGAGTTAGACATATTGACAGTAAGTTAGGGTGTACACAGCTATAGTATTAAATGATGTACTGTAATTCACCTCCTTTCAGTCTGTCAATGTCAAACAGAAATAGTTATGACATTGTAAAGGTATCCCTGACTGTCCCTGATGTACTCTGGCTAGGTCAGTGTTTTGGTGACATTCGTACCTCATTGCATGAGAGCTATGGCTAACATACCTGTCAACACCTCAGAGCAGCAATTCAGGTCATAGTCATAATTAGTGGAAGGACACAGGCCCAAACTCAGTGACAGGATATAGATATTGGCCATACAAAGTAAGAGTATGAATAGACTAACATATATTACTGTATTATTAGTGTTTTCTGAGGGGTCTAGCATGTGACAGCCAGATTCTCTATAGTCTGACAACAGCCGTCAATGATTGGCCAACCATTTGTCAGAGATCCACATGTGTGTGACAAAAGGGACACATCTATGAGGCACATGCTCACATTCTGGAAACATCTGTGTAGTGGAGAGGTATGATGCTTACAGGGAAGATATACTACAACACGTTTGCATTATCATTGTGGCACACTGGTGGTGCTGGATTGTCCCCATATAGTTGTAATAGTACACAGCTATTTGTCTGACAGTGGCTGTATGACATAGTAGTGGGACTTTGCCCATAAGGGACACACCACAGTAAACTGCAGTAATGGGTGTAGAGGCATACAGCAGACTCTGTCAAGGCACACAGGGACATAACTGGTATTGCTACTATCTTGGTGATAGCCACACATGTAGTGTGTTGATAGACTGCAGGGTATGATGTGTGAGGGAATCGTGAGTAGTGCAGTCTATTTTGGTTGTGCAGGATCTGTACATCATGGACATCCAAGTATCTGGTCCTGTAATGTGTTCCCCTGTTGTTGTCTTGCAGGTACAATGTATAGACAGAGACATCCTCCATTTTCATCTGCAGAAAATGACACTATAGTGGATGCCCTCAGACTCAACCATAATATCCTGCTGCCAATGGGGTCACCACAATCAAGAACAGCGGACAGCACTGTGGACTGACCTTTTGAGGACTGTTAATGATATTGGCCAGGACCTACGAATAGGTTCAACACCGGACCACAGACATTGTCAATGCTGCACTTCAAAGGGCAGCTGCTGTTGCCAGGGATTGTGCTGCCACCAGTCGAGGGCCTGCAAAACAGCAACCCCTGTCAGCCACAGAGAAATTCCTGGTGAATCTCGGATCAAGCCACAGCTCCCAGCCAACCATCACACCATACATCCTGGATGTGGGTGTCCCAGCATGCACATCAGAGGAGCATCCAGGTAAGCTGACTCTTTTCACCAGCACAATACATTTGCAGTCATTGTGGCAGGCTCTACAGATCAGTACATGGGTGTCAGCTCTATCTGCATTGGAGAGGGGAGGTTGGCTTTTCACCGCAGTTGTGCATACATACTTAGAATGGCAGCAATATAGCCAGTATCACATTAGCTACTATACATGTGGATATACACACATATTACCTTGTAACACTGAAATATTTGGTGTTGCTGACAATACCTCCCCTCACCTTTTCACAAGTAAGTTAGGTGTGGCCGGAGTTTGTGGTCCTGTACCTGGTAAGTGACATACTGTTATTTTGCCTGAGCAGATATACCCTATGTATGTTAAGGGCTGCCATTTTGCCTTTTGCACAAGTGTTCTGCTTAGCTAGAGTGGAATAATTCTATGTTCCATTTTGGAGCAGTTAACAACAGTGCATAGCCTAGGGAATGACATATGTGTATTTGTACAAACATTAACATGTTTGCACTTATAGTTATGAGCAACTATGCAGCCTGCTGCACATGAGGCAATTGCTCCAAGATGCCCATTTAGACCCAATAGGGAGAAGGTAGATACCTGAGGCACTGGTACTACAACTGATATAGCATTGTCAAGATAGGTGTATTAGGTTTCATGTGTATTTCTGTCACATTGTCATATTGCATACCTGACCGGTGTATTGAACTGGTAATGTTACCTGGATGTAGCTGACGTGCATGTTATACAGGGCCTGAGTTGTCTGTGTATGTTGTTGTGGGCATGTGTGTTGTGCATGGGATCAAAATGAGAAGATGTGGGACATGTGATGCAGTTGTGGACCCTCATCTGTATGAGTCTGTATGGATTAAGGTTTACCTTTATATCGTCGATCACATATGATCGATCTACCACTTCATCAACACATATTCCGCGAATTCAAATCTGTAACAAGTATTAAATATCAAATGAATGTTGAATTTCGATGTTTCCGGCCGCGCCACACCTCAACACCAGTGCTACCATGGGTCAAAAGAGTGTGTGATTTAGCCATTCGCATATATGGTTTTCAGCATTTGGGACGTTCGCATTTTGGAGTTCGTGAAAGTGTGGTCGATCATGTTGAGATTGCCATTTTAAAGGTGAACCTGGATTAACATATATAATAGTGCAGATGGTAATGTACTGCTTTTGTCTTGCTTCTAACAGGTGAGCAGCGGTGTTGGAGTCTGTCCTCTTTACAACCTGATGTCAGTGTCTCATTAGACTCTGATGATGATGATGGTGGCCATAGTGAGGCACAGTTGGGGTTGTCAGTGGCTGAATCTGTCCCAGAGGTTGACATCCCTCTTCTGCCTCATTGTCCCTGCACACAGTCAGTATGCCCACACATACCCAGCTACCAGAGGCCACTGATATTGGACAGTCAAATGTTGGTGACATAGTACAGGACAGTGTGAGAACTATGGCATCACTGAGTGTAGACACTAGCCATAGCCAGACAGCTGGCAAGATTCCACACAAGCAGATTGACAGGGGTGCTTGATGGAGGACTGCTGCTCATCCACTTCCTGCTGCAGGTGTTGCATCATGGGTCACTCACCACATGTTTCTGGCTATCATGGAGACACAGGCACAAGCTGAATGCAACACTAGATGGATGCTTATGGTTATGGATGCAGCACAATCTGACATCTGTGACTGCCTCTATTGCATTGGTGATGCCATGGAACATTTCACTGATGTAGTGGGCTCAGACAGTATCTGTCTTTGAGCGCATGTTGTCTGTGCTGGAATATGTGGTTGGGATTGGCCGTCAGACACGTGGACGCAGGCCAGCAACACCATGTGCTGGTAGTGCACTTGGCCATGCACACTCATGTTCCCATAGTGGCAGCAGCTCCAGTGTTACAGAGGGAGGTGTGCTGTCCATACCATGATGTGGCAGACCATGGGCACGTGGTCCTGGTGGTCCCGTGGGGGACACAGGCCCAGCAGACAGCAGTCACCATCAGGTACTAACACTTCATCTGACCTTGGGCATGGTGCTGCCCATGCTACTCATGGAGGAGCCAGTTCCCATGTTCATGACCAGAGATGGTGAACTGTCCAGTCTACCATGTACAATCCACAGCTGTCCACCATATGCACATGTAGGGCTAGCACTGAGCTTGACTGTGTACATGCACACACTCCAACACCACTGTCACATGCAGGTCACCTACAGACACACATAGCACCACTCCATGACCCATGTCAATAGCACCCCTTCATGACTCACACACATGCTGTCAACTGCACATCCTTGCCATCCATGCCATTGATGCGGGGACCTGAATATATGTGTCTTTTTCTCAATTTTTTTTATTTTTCAAATACAGTTGAATAAATTCCATAGTATTTGTATATAACATCTTAAATAACTATGTACACTGATTACATCAGCCTGACACTATAACAGAGTTCAATATATAGAATTACTTTATAGGTATAACAATCCAGTTATCAGAGTGTATCTGTTTAGTTATTGTAAAGTGTCAATCAATGATAAGACTTTTTTTCCATTGGTTGTTAATAAATGGCTTAGGATGACTCCTTAATTCTTTAATTTTAATTTTCAACAATGCTGTGGTCTTCAGTAGGCTGTAGAAGTCTTCCAAAGTTGGTATTGTGTTTGTATTCCTTCTTGTTATACACTTCCTTGAGATTGCAAGTATTGTCCATACTAGATACATATTTGACTCATTCAAATAAGGACCTTCAAAAACATTTAATAAAACTAGAGCCTTAGAGAAGTTAAATGATTCATTAAATAAAGCTTGTAAAAACTTTTTAATACCATTCCAAAATGGCTTAATTTTAACACAGTCGAAAAAAATGTGACTCCAATCTGCATTGTGTATTTGCTCACAGCTCCAACATATTCCCTTTGTGAAAGAATTAATTTTAGTAATTCTATATGGAGTTAAGAATACTCTGTGCAAGCATTTCCAATTAAAAACTTTCCAGCATAGTGTAAAGGATGTATGTTTTATTGATAATGTTGTGTCTTTTGGCTTTTCCCGGTTAGGAGTCGCCACAGCGGAACTCCGGTACGCTAATGATTGGCAGTAAATTTTTACGTGCCGAGTTGCCAGCTCTGATGCACAACCTTCAACGAAGGTACGCCCATTCACGCATGTCTCCACACAGAAGATGCTTTAGCTGAGAATCGAACAGGACAACGTCTTACTGTGAGGCGACAACGCTACCGCAGCACCACCAATTGAATTTCTTCAGTTAGCTGTAATGAGTGTCCTTTTGTTATATAATTCCAATATGAGGATTTTGGTGTTGTTTTATAATTTATCAATATCTTATAAATTTTCGAAATACTATTTCCCATGTCATAATCATTATATATGATTTCATATAGGTATTTCGTAAGTTTAGGTATTTCTTTAATTGAAGAATTACTAATTATTCAGCATAAATCTTGCGAATATATCAGAATGCTTTGCATAGTTAACCAATCTTGCTGTGGAATTTTGTATATTGTTTCTATTGTTTGCATATACAGAACTTTTAGTTCTTTGATACATTGAAACCAACAAACAAATATTTTCTGTTCCCAGGAATTAATTATTTCTCTGTATATTTTATGTGCATAGCTCGTTGTCACTATGAATGGTGTTAAAAGATCAGACCAGATTTTTAAATCTATATTTGCATTAATAATTTTCCTAAATGAGTCAATGTAATAATTAATCATAAGAGTTTTTGTGGGCTTAGTTATGTTATATTGCATACTAATACATAATCCCCCCAGATTCTGCATGCCTTGCACGGCATGCAGGATTAGTGCAGGAGCTCTAGCAGGCAATATGTCTGCTGTGCGATCCAGGAACAGCCTGCAGGGGCGTGCACGAGCACTCCTGCACTAGTCCTGCACGGACTAAGCTTCAGTATGCAAATCACCCCATTTGCAGGAGAAAGCCATGCAAAAGAGGTGAATTTGCGATCCAGGAAGCTTGAAACCGGCCGTGCAGGACTAGTGCAATCTGCAGAAATGGAGCGATGACAGCTCCGAATAAAGGCTGCATATCAGTCAGGAAGCATGCCAATGGCCAATTATAAGGCCATTGGCATAGCCTAAAAAATAAAAAAAATCAACTTTTATTTATTTTTTTTGCCGATCTCTGCTGTTTAAGGGATCTGGGGAAAATAATAAAATAAACCTAAAATAAGCATTCTAACTAAAATCACTATTCTGCCATGAAAGTCAATGGTAGGTAGAAGACAACATGGCCAGTGAGTAGTGGTTGCTAAGGGGAAGGCTCAGTGTGAGACATGTAATTATGCATTTGCAGGCAATCCTATGAAAATGAAGGGAATGATAGTGAATCCCAGTTTTCCCCAGCATGCTAGTCAGGTCCCAACAGTGTAAGAGTAGGAATAGCTTGGTGCACACCTAGGAGTTAGCTGACATCACAGGGGTGTGTGTCAGGCATACTGTAAACAGACTGGAGCCTGTGGCTTGGGTGTGCTCCTAGCTTAGCACAGCTAAGCAAGGGGTGTGTCTGAATCAGCCTAGCACTCTTTACATTGCCTAAGCGGGTGTGCGCACCGCGCACTGGGTTTTAAAGACAGAAAAAAAAGTTAAACCAGGAAATAGCAACACTGTGCACATTTGAGCACTCTGTTTGTGCAGCGCACCTCTGGGCTTAAACAGGAAGGCACTGGGAAGGGAAAACAGCAGTAAGAAGGTAATCAAGGAAAACTAGCATAGCTGGCAGGTGAAATGTATCAGAATCAGCCAATTACACAGGCAGCAGACCAGCCCAGCCCAGAACACTACTATAAAGTAAGCAAACACCTTCCTCTCTGTTTTTTCCCATACTCTAGACCATCGGTGTATACAAGCAGGGAACTTTTAACAAACAAAACTACAAAATGATAGGGGCTGCAGCAGGCAACATAGAACATGTGCAAGAGGCTGAGAGTGGTGAGGATGTGAAGGCTGCTGATCAACCCACAGTGAGGAGACAGAGAAGAGCATACAGACCCAGGGTAACCTACCAGGGTTACATGAGCTGGAGATAGTGGAGCACTATAGGGTGGACAGGGACCTCCTACAGCAAATTGTTGAGCTGTGCCGGCCACGCCTGACATACTGAACTAACTGAGGGGAACCCATCCCAGTGGATACCAAAGTATGTGTAAGCCTAGGAATACTAGCCACAGGTACCTCCCAAAGCTCAAATGGGGATATCATGGGGATCTCACACACATCAGCATCCAGAGTATTCCACCAGTTCCTGGATGCCATGTCAGCACCTGCCAGTGAGCACATATATTTCCTCAACATCCGTGAGGTGTTGGCCAGTAATATGCTTCTCTTCCACCAAATAGCAGAATACCCTGAGGTAGTGGGTGCTATAGACTGCACACACATATGCATCAAAGCACCACCTGGTGATCAGGGTAGGGTCTACATCAACCACAGGGGCCTCCCCTCCATCAACTTCCATGTCATGTGCGATGCCCAGGGCATTATAATGAATGTGTGTGCTGGCTACCCTGGAAACTATCACGATTCCCACATTTGGCATCTGACGCAGCTGTACCAGAGATTTTCCAATAGGGACATTCCCTATGGTCACCTGGTGGGGGTTGCTGGTTACACACTGAAGCTGTGGCTGATGACGTCCATCAGAAATGCACACACCTGAACTGGAACGCCATAATGAGGCACACACACAGACCAGACTTATAATAGAGCATGTGTTTGGGATGCTCAAGTCATGGTTCCGGTGGAGCCTTGCAGTCCTCACCAGCTACATGTACTCAAATTGTTATGGTATGTGCCATGCTACACAATATGATCCTGTGGAAACAGCTACAGCAGGAACAGGGAGGGGCAGGGCCACACAGCCCCCCACCAATGGCAAGGCCTGCACAGGCACAGAATGACCTCAGAGGAGGAACAACCTGAGCCTGCCCCAGTAGGCAGATAGAGGCATGCCCAGTATGCCCTGGCCATAGCAAAGAGACAATGCATAGCACATATACTGATACAGTAGGGACCCAGGGAATGACACCTCTCTCTGACTCACACATACAGTAAAAGGGATGCCAAACATGACACTACTTGTGCTCAACCAAGTATAGGGAGTGTGCTATGTGCATCCAACATAGGCAGCCCTCCAGCATCATCCTCAGTCCTGGCGCACTCACAAGGTAAGTCAATCAACCTACCAATTGCCAATTGGAGTAGAATGTGTCATTACCTGTATCTGTAGTATGGATGTGAGCATGCAAGGGAATTGGGTGGCTGAATATTATGGCAGCAGATAGTAGAAACCCATAGTGGCATCATGACATCTGTAACACATACTGGAGTCACCAAAGTAGCTAGTGCTACACAGGGTGACAAAACCCACTGCAGGAAATGTGCTGCGTGACATGTGTGTGTCCATATGACTCCCACGTGCCAGTCAGGGAGGTTCACATACCCAACAACAGTCTCAGCCAGCAGGGCAGGTGTAGACAAACTGAAACAGAGCCTGTACTATGGCCTCTGTATGATGCCTATGGGTAACCTCCCCCCAGGCCTACACAGACATACTACAGCAGGTCAGGCAGTGGGCTGTTAGTTCTGAAGGGTAGGAAGTCAGACACTAATATGTAGGGCAACCAAAGCTAAGACCTGTAGTACACTGATATGCTTATATTCAGTATGATAGGTTAGAATACAGAATGAAATGGAGTACCTGACATACCAGTACAGTCATAACAAATGTGGGAAAAGTGCCAGATGTGTCCCCCCATCCTATTTAGATATGTAGAGAGAGTAAGGTGTGCCCCCCAATCATGTGTAGAAATGTAGAAACAGTCAGGTGTGCCCCCCCAATCAATTGTAGAAATGTAGTAACAGTCAGGTGTGCCCCCCCAATCTTGTGTAGAAATGTAAAAACAGTCAGGTGTGTCCCCCCACAACCCTATGTAGAAATGTAGTAACAGTCAGGTGTGCCCCCCACTCCCGTGTAGACATGTAGAAGAAGTCAGGTGTGCCCCTCCAATCCTGTGTAGAAATGTAGTTACAGTCAAGTGTGCCCCCTATCCTGTGTAGACACATAGTAACAGTTAAGTGTGCCCCCCACTCCTGTGTAGAAATGTAAAAATAGTCAGGTGTGCTCCTCCACAATCCTATGTAGAAATGTAGTAACAGTCAGGTGTGCCCCCCACGCCTATGTAGACATGTGGAAACAGACAGGTCTGCCTCTTCCCCCAATCCAGTATAGAAATGTAGTGACACTCAGGTGTGCCCCCCCAATCCTGTGTAGAAATGTAGTAACATGTATGAGTAGGTATAATATGAGTGGAGTACAGATACCCAGAGGTGGCCAAGGTAGCAGGATAGGTTGTAGCATTTGCACAATATGCAGGTCTGTGTGTGTTAGGATGGTGTGTGTTTCATAATGTGTGGGAGTGGTCAGTATGTATGCATGTTGAGGTAAGACCTGGTGGCCATTGCCCACTACTGCTGATAACAGGGACAAACCTTCATGACTGCAGTCCCCACCAGTATAACACATGCTAGCAGTAAGCCAATGTAAATGTATGGTGGTAATATGTGTCACCATCTGAAAGACTGACATGGCATGGCTGTTGGGCTAGATATACAAGCAGTACACAGGGGAAAGCACCCCAGACATACATACTGTATATTGTGTCACTGTGAAATGGTGACACCCTTGGATTTGTACATATAGGTATGCATCACAGTAACAAGACCTGTAGTAGGGGATACCGGTGATGTCTGCCTGAACACCTGCAGATCACAAAGGAGGTAGGACTGATGTATTGGGAATCAGCTGATGTACCTGCACATGCCAGCATAACTATAATGCCCCATGCATATCTGTGTGTCAGATGCAATTAGTGCCCATAGCACACATGCATCTAGCCACACACACACAACCCACAGACACCTCTCTGGCAATATCCCTGCTGTGGGGAATGGGTACAGTACGACCCCACCTGTATATGGCAATAGCGGAAGACTGCAGCATGCAGTGCAGGTGTACCATTCAGGTGTGACACTAGCTGTAGGTAGCACCCTGCCAGCATCCACACCACCTGATCAAGACTGATAGAGGGTATTGGCAAGAACAACTATCACATCTAATCTGTCACCCCAGGGGAATATACTGCATGGTACTCTGGGACTGTAGGACTGACAGAATGCAACGGCCTGCCACATCTGGCCTGCATCAACACCTAATGCCCCACAGGCACCTGCCAAAGGCCCATGTCTCACATGTACTGCCAATGCATGTTATGTCAGGGATACCCAAATAGCAACATAACACACTCCATATAAGCTGTATGCCAGGTCATGTGGACAAACCACAGTAACATGTCCATCATGTCCCACTGCATGAACTGTGGACCAACACTAACACACACCTGTGATGTGGTGATACCCTTAGGGAAAGTATCAGAGAATGTATGCATAATGTATAGAAGAGGTTAGAATAACAGAGGGGGGGTGTGGGAGCATGGGCAACATGAAATGTGCAGGGTCTGACACCAAGCTGTGTGCACACACTATCCCTGGCGGCAAACACATAAATGGGTGGCTACACACCTGCCATACACCACAATAGGGTAAATGTCCTGACCCATGGTCCCTGCCTTTGGCTAACCTGTGCAAATATGTACAGCTGTGAGGCATTGCCACAGCAAGATAAGGCCATACTGCCAAGTTGATGGGCAGACAAGTATGGGATCCTCTGCCAGTATTGTACCAAGGTGCTCAACTAGATACACAAACCCAACACCAAGTGTCTGCAACTCCCCCTCCAGAATGACATAACTTACCGTGAATACATAGGTGTCTGCCCACAATACCAGACACAGCTGGAGTCACCCTTGTCCCCCAAGTCATCACTGTGAGCAGGAATGTCCACCTGACAGTACATGAGGACAGAAAACATCACTGTGTACAACAGTACACATCTCTGAATATCTCTGCTAACAGCAGTACCATGCAGCTGAAGCAGCACAGACACATTCACCTACAGTACACACTATCCCCTGCACAGTTTGTCCCCATATTGCCAAATGATCAATGGATACCCTGCAGAAACAGTATGCTACCTGTAGGTGTACAACACAAAGGTCTGCACTGCAGTACAAACTACCTGGAATCGATTCACGCATTCAGTACAGAAAGGCATACTGGGCATGCTCACACACTTAGAGAAATGAAGGCAATATCAGCCAACAACATACAGAAAGGTCATAGTGGGCATGCTCACACACTTGAACAAATGAAGGCCATGTCTGCAAACATCAGTGGATCAGACATATCTGGCATTTGCAGATGTTAGTGCAGACACTCCTCAGTATGCAGCACTCATGCTTTTCACACACACTGGATAGGAATACAGGCATATATCCCAGGACAACACACTATAATAAGCCAAAAGTAGATATACACAGATGTGTGGAAGAGAGTGACTGTCATAAGGGGCCATTCATTATGAGGCCTGCCCCACCCAGCACACAGCCAAATGGCTACAACCACATGAGGTTTGGATGTCACTCACTGTGGACCTTAGTCACTGGTATCTGTCAGCATGACAGACTATGTGGTGCAAGTGCTAGCTGTGCAACATGACTGTACAAGGAAGTAGTCACGTAGCAGCTGTATAGACGTACATGTGGAATATAACCCTGCATGTGCCCACATGTGGTGTGTCAACCTGTAGATGAATGGGTTATGACCCATGCACACACACTGCCCTCCCCATAGCTGAACAATGACAAGCCTGCTGAGGTCATCCACTTTGAAATACACCCTTGTGAAAGGTGCAGGCCATTAATCTCTGTGACGCTTCCCTGAAACTGCGTACTGTTTTAGTGTGATAAACTAGTTAGGTAGGAGCCCTAATCCCAGAAATGGCAAGTGTGTGTGTGTGTGTGTGTGTGTGTGTGTGTGTGTGTGTGTGTGTGTGTGTGTGTGTGTGTGTGTGTGTGTCTCTGTTTGTGTAGAGAGCAATGCTTTTTAGGCTAATCACACTTACAGCAATTCAAATGCCCTACTTTGTCAAGGCTGCTGATGTCATACACTGTGAAATACACCTTTTGGAAAGCTGTAGTCCAATAATCTTCATGTTGCATCCTATACCTGCGTACTGCTGTAGTGTAATAAACTAGGTAGGTAGGAGCTCTAATCCCAGATATGACAACTTTATGCGTGTGTGTGTGTGTGTGTGTGTGTGTGTGTGTGTGTGTGTGTGTGTGTGTGTGTGTGTGTGTGTGTGTGTGTGTGTGTGTGTGTGTGTGTGTGTGTGTGTGTGTGTGTGTGTGTGTGTGTGTGTGTGTGTGTGTGTGTGTGTGTGTGTGTGTGTGTAGAGAGCAATGCTTTTTAGGCTAGTCACACTCACTACAATTCAAATGCCCTACTTTGTCAAGGCTGCTGATGTCATACACTGTGAAATACACCTTTGGAAAGCTCTAGCCCAGTAATCTCCATGGCATATTCTATACCTGCGTAATACTGTAGTGTAATAAACTAGTTAGGTAGGAGTTCTAATCCCAGACATAACAACTTTATGTGTGTGTGTGTGTGTGTGTGTGTGTGTGTCACCATTGGTGTAGAAAACAATGCTTTTTAGGCTAGTCACACTCACCACAATTCAAATGCCCTACTTTGTCAAGGTTGCTGATGTCATACACTGTGAAATACACCTTTTGGAAAGTTGCAGCCCGGTGATCTCTGTGGTGCATCCTATACCTGTTTACTGCAGTAGTGTAATAAACTAGTTAGGTAGGAGCTCTAATCCCATACATGGCAACTGTGTGTGTGTCACCATCTTTATAGAAACTAATGCATTTTAGGCTAGTCACACTCACTACAATTGAATTGTCCTCCCCATAGCTATATAATGACAAGCCTGCTGAGGTTATCCACTTTGAAATACACCCTTGTGAAAGGTACAGGCCATTAATCTCTGTGGTGCTTCCCTGAAACTGCATACTGTTGTAGTGTGATAAACTAGTTAGGTAGGAGTTCTAATCCCAGACATGGCAAGTGTGTGTGTGTGTGTGTGTGTGTGTGTGTGTGTGTGTGTGTGTGTGTCTGTGTAGAGAGCAATGCTTTTTAGGCTAGTCACACTCACTACAATTCAAATGTCCTACTTTGTCAAGGCTGCTGATGTCATACACTGTGAAATACACCTTTTGAAAAGCTGTAGCCCAGTAATCTCCATGGCATATTCTATACCTGCGTACTACTGTAGTGTAATAAACTAGTTAGGTAGGAGTTCTAATCCCAGACATAACAACTGTGTGTGTGCGTGTGTGTGTGTGTGTGTGTGTGTGTGTGTGTGTGTGTGTGTGTGTGTGTGTGTGTGTGTCACCGTCGGTGTAGAGAGCAATGCTTTTTAGGCTAGTCACACTCACTAAAATTCAAATGCCCTACATTGTCAAGATTGCTGATGTCATACACTGTGAAATACACCTTTTGGAAAGCTGCAGCCCAGTGATCTCTGTGGTGCATCCTATACCTGTTTACTGTAGTAGTGTAATAAACTAGTTACGTAGGAGTTCTAATCTCAGACTTGGCAACTGTGTGTGTCACCATCTTTATAGAAACCAATGCTTTTTAGGCTAGTCACACTCACTACAATTGAATTGTCCAACTTTGTCAAGGCTGCTGTCATACACTTTGAAATACATCTTCCAGAAAGGAGTATCCCAGTAATCTTCGTGGTGTGTCCATAACTGTGTAGTGCTGTAGTGTGATGAGCTAGGTAGGAGTTCTAATCCCAGACATGGCAAGTGTGTGTGTGTCTCTGTCTGTGTAGGGAGCAATACATTTTAGGCTAGACACACTCACTACAATTCAAATGGCCTACTTTGGCAATCCTGCTGATGTCATTCATTGTGAAATACAGCTTTGGGGAAGGAGTACTCCAGTAATCCCCATGGTGCATCCTATAACAGCTTCATGCTGTAGTGTGATATAGAACTCTGTTAGGGGTTCTATTCCCACACATGTCGGTTGTGGATGTTTTGTGTTTGTTTCAATGTCTGTGTAGGGAGCAATGCATTTTAGCCTAGCCACACTCACTACAATTCAAATGCCCTACTTTGGCAATCCTGCTGATGTCATCCAATGTGAAATATAGCTTTGGGGAAGGAGTACTCCAATAATCTCTGTGGCACGTCCTATAACTGCATAGTGCTGTAGTGTAATAAACTAGTTAGGTAGGAGTCCTAATCCCAGACGTGACAGGTGTGTGTGTGTGTGTGTGTGTGTGTGTGTGTGTGTGTGTGTGTGTGTGTGTGTGTGTGTGTGTGTGTGTGTGTTTGTAACTTGTATCCTGTGTGGAAGTGGTTGTGAGTGTGTAACAACTGGGCTCAATGTGGAGTGGGTTCTGCAAATTTCTTATATGGTGGCCCTAGTGTATATCACAATGTCCACCGTACAGGGATAACAGATGTGAAATAGCCAAGAGGCTGGGGTGCAAATCCATACCCATACATGTGACATCAAGGCCAAGCAAAGTTAACAACCCTAGTTTTACCCAGAGAACACACTCAGCCCATGTCTCATACACACACACACACACACACACACACACACACACACACACACACACACACACACACACACACACATGCACACTTGCCTAGGCAACAGCCACTATGTTGGTAGTACCCTGAATATTGCCCACTGATAGTAACTATGCTGTGATTGCAATTGCAGTGGGCTACAGAAGGCATGGCACCCTGTCCATCTGTCCAATAGGCACGTACATGCTGACAGTGCACCTTCCCCATGTTCCCCACTGGACACCTCCAACACCTATGGTGCTATCAAATGTGACCCACAAAGGACATACCATGCCTAAAAACATGCCCTGTATGGACAGATGCCACTGACACCAGGGAATGCTGGTAGCATGTTATCAATGTAGGTGCAGGATAAACCTGCTATCCATTACCAGTTACCACCACATGCGGCCAGGACTTGTGCATCTGATGATAATCTGTATACACATGGGCCAGACATCCCAGTTACAGTTCTACATGTCACTGTACATGCAAGTGGGAGGTGTGCACATCCCAGTCACCGTCCATGTCATGGACTAAGGAACACATACATGGCAAGCAATGCACAACATTGACCAGACACAATAGTCACCCAGTTGACTGGATGGTGAATACAATACCCACCTGTGTGGGCAAATCCTGAAACTACACCTCTGAGCCACAATGCAGACCATTGTCATGTAGGCTGATGCCAAGGTATACCCATCACCTACTACGATTCCAAAAACCAAACAGACTACGAAAGAACAAAAATTCGAGGGAACAAGCTGCTAAGCGTAAGGAAAACAGATAATAAAGTAAAATCCACAGTCCGGTAAAACTGTTCCAAAGAAGGCAACAAAAGTCCATACGCTGTAATATTAGAGCTTTTATTAACCACAAGCACTTTCGGAGAGACTCCTATCTCTCCTTCCTCAGACAAAAATGAAACAACCAGTTGTAGTATCAAACTTTCTTTAAAAAGGGTGCTGTTAACTAATTAACCAATTAGAAAACAAATTGCCAATTACCAATTCAACAGCTTGTGAGTTTAAAACCATACAGAACCAGCAGCTAAAATATTAGAAACAAAACTAAACAAAACTTCACTTTAAAAATGCGAATTATTTCGCCATTTAAAACGCAAAAACTTCCAGCCTTTTCTATCATAAAGGGATATAATGTCTATCAGTGCTCATATACGTAATATGCACTGTTCTTAAATTGTATAAAAAGTATATACACAAATACGTAAATTATAAATTACGTAATAATTGCATAATAATTGCAACTACATCCAAAGGCTAAGCCTTAAACATTTAAATTTAAATTTAAATTTAGCTCATAGTGCTAACATTTAAATGATTATTACAGTTTTACCGGACTGTGGATTTTACTTTATTATCTGTTTTCCTTACGCTTAGCAGCTTGCTCCCTCGAATTTTTGTTCTTTTATACCCATCACCTAGCCTTGTACAGCTGTCTGGTACAGTTGGCCACTACACATCAGTGAAGCAATGCATCCATGCATGTCAGTATGGGTAGTGTGAGTGTGTGTGTGTGTGTGTGTGTGTGTGTGTGTGTGTGTGTGTGTGTGTGTGTGTGTGTGTGTGTGTGTGTGTGTTTGATGTGTATGATCACATTCACACTCACTACAACTCCCATTGGCATACTGAAGCATGCTGTCCAGTGTCAGATGTCCCCACATACCCTTTGCCCATATAACTTCTATATGACCCCTGTGGTGCATGTGATACCTGCACAGTAATGTGTTGTGGCACTCTCACTAGTGATTAGCTGTATTCCTGGCCCTGCCATGTGTGTCAATATGTGTGTGTCCCTGTGAGTGTGTGGCTGTGTTGATACTGGCACCTGTTCATGCAGACAGGAATGTGTACTAAACCTACCGTATAGCTACCATATCCCTGTTGCAAATGCCACTCACCATCACATATACATTTTGAAGGCTCCTCAACATGTAACCTATGTGGCACATCTGATAACTGCATAGAAATGTGATAGCACTACATAGTTGTCAGGGGTTTGATACCCTGTGCTGGTAGGTGTGTGAAACAAACATGCTTAAGTTTTACTCTCCCACCCATCTCTGACTTAATTTGCCTCTGTCTGACTCTTTTACTCCCTCTGGTGGATGAGGAGGCCTACACCTGATTTGCTTAAGGCAGCAGCATGTGTACTTACATTGATGCTCATGATCAACTGATGGCCTCTGCACGAATTGCAGCCCTCCTCTAGTTGATTGCATGTGGAACAGCTGTGATAACATTCCTATTTCCAGTTGCATGGAAACACCCTCCAATATCTAGGAACATCATGTTGGTGTTGGGCCTTTTCATTCACTGGGAGCAGGAACTCATTCTGCAGTTTGGCAAATAGCATCTCAGATGGATTGGGGATTTATCTCCAACAACATACACTGTGGAAACAGGGCAACACTCAGGAGGGGGATGTGCCTGACCTGACTATAGTCTCTAAGTGCTGCTATACTGCATTTGGAGTAATGTTGGTTTAACAGGGTATGTGTGGATATGGCTGTCCTACATGTTTTAATAACTGCCATGTCAGTGCTATGTTTATGAGGGAACCACATCTGTAGGGTCATCTGCAGACTGGGCAGTGTGTGGTGCCTTTTGTTTCATGTGTTACCCACAGAGCACCTATATGTGGACTGCAGAAAGTAGTGTGAGAATTGCAGTCTGTAGATGGTGACAGCCATGAGAGTTACTGACTTCACATCCCTCATAGGAGATATGTTGCAACAAACCTTTTTACAACAGTAAATGTATGAGGTTATCACAGCAACATGTCAATACTGGCCCTGTGTATGTGCCTCCAGCCACAACTCTGTCAACCTTTGTACATATGTCATGCAGCAAGAGGTGCATATGTGCTGTACACCATAATTAATGACATCATAACTGATAACAAGCCAGTGAGATAGACTACTATATATGTTATTTATAGTATGGGGTTATATCTGATGACATCACCTGGACATTTTGTGGTTGTATGTACAGTACTGAGGTTTGTATACGTAAGGTTAATGTCAATAGTGTGTGTATTGATAATATGTACTTTGGCCTGTGTACAGATTGTGGTAGATATTATTGTTCTTGGTCCCGTTCTATCTGATGTTACACGCTGCCCGACTGTATTTTACCCTATCGGCTTACATGTTTGTAGGGCCATACACGCGTGTAGTGGCCCAGTATATGTAGGGTTAGTGTGTGAGTGGCACATATGAGGATGGTGTTGAACAAGTAGTCCATATACTGTAATATAACGCTAGCTTACCATAAGTGGCTGTGGCTGTTTTCACATTGGCTGTGGTTATGCACATTGACACTGATGTTTTGTACTCTGTGCTTCAACATGCCTGTAAAGACGGCTATATATACATTGCTAACGGAATGCAGCTAGCTGTGTAGTACTTCCAATTACCACTGTCATGGCAACCACCTACTATATATCCCTACATCATGTGGGTGTGGTCCTTTACCTTTCCAGTGTGATGGACATCCTTCCTGTGTGTGGGCATCACTGTTATAGACAGCAGGTAGCAATACCTCTTAGAGGAGAACCTGCACACTCAGGCCAGCTACATATTTATAGGAGGTTCCAGAACTACAGACAGAGTGTGAGTAGAGTTGTGTTATGCTTTGTATAGTACCGGTGTTACAGGGTTTGTGTGTACATACTAGCTTACCTGGGAATGCAGTCTGTCTGCATAACTCTCAACTGTGGGCCTATCCTCTTGATGGCCAGAGGTGTGCCTATCATGTTTTGTCTGTCCACCACACAGGTCATATGTCAGATATTTCACTGGCAGTGTATGTGTTGAGTGCTATCAGTACATGGCTACATCCATTTATGTTTCTAACCTCAAATCCCTGACTAAAGGTATGTTGCAGACTATCCTGTAACATCAGCGACTTGCTTAGTGTATGACAACAGTTTTCCACACATGGGCCTGCGTTCCAGCCTGTGTCCTCCACCTGCATACCAAGCTTTGCACATATGATATTCTGTCAGGGGTTGTTCTGCAGTGTATCACACTGGCATTCCTGCCATCAGTCCACTACTGTTGTCTCCCTCACACATACGGTGGGTCTGGGGCCATATATGTGTGGGCTTCACCTACACAATACATGTGTGCCCTTAAGCACTCCAGAGGCCAGTGTATGTATCAGTGTTATATGGCCCCATATTATTTAGTCGGGGGGGGGATGCACCATAAATAACCTAGGCTGTTACAACATGTGGGGGTATCAGGGGTGAGCTGCCTTAAGGATCTGGATGTACATTACCATACAATTCACCTATATTTAAATTAATTACATAAATTAGTTAATGCAGGCCTACTGCCTCCTGCCATACAGACTGTTCTGTTTGTCAGTGTGCTTGTGATGGTGTCACTTATGCCTTGTTATGTAACTGTTACATCTCATTGTGTCAAGCTGAGATCTTTACCACCTAGTGATAGTATACAGAGTGTAGATTGAGGCTGCTGAACTATACACCTGCATTACTTACTGTTGATTTTTTGGCATCCTGTGGCCCAGTCTGTCTTTACTATTTTACTATTTGAAGAGCTCGGCCGGGACAGCAACATTCGTAAACCTGTCCAGACTACTGTATTAGTATAACTGTTTCACAGTTGCATTACTCTGTTTATATGGATGTCAGTGTCTGAACAGCTATATGACATGGCATATAGAACTGTAATAGTATACAATTAAAGGTATTCCATTTCTGCAAACCTGTGTGTGGTGTTATATCCTATGACCTCTCTGTGGGTATATGTTGCAGGCAAAGATTGTCATTTGTATGGATGGCTCATACAGTGTCCAGTTGTTAAGGTGTTAACTGTAGGCATAGTGGCTGTTCCATATTGTGTGCACCTTCTACATATGTATCACACTATACACATCTCTGCGTGTGTATGCATAGTCACATATATATTTATATATATATATATATATATATATATATATATATATATATATATATATGTACATCTGTATCTGCATATATGTGTCTGTGTATATGTATCCTAGGGACAGACCTGTAGAGTATATAGCAGTACTGTTGTAAACTATAAAGCCTATACCAGTATTAATGGACTGTATTTGTCTCCCCCCACCCCTTATCTTCATCTAAATTTATTATTGTTATTCATTGGTTATGGTTTACTATTAACTATTAACATATGTTGCTCTCTAAACTTTATTTTGGGACATTTGTTTTATTATTGTTATGTATTTATGTTGTTGACCTTATGCCATAACTGTTACTGGCATGCTGTTAATATACTGACTGTTATGTTATTTATTGTTATGTTCCATATAATATGCATTGATATGTTAATGGGCTATTTCCAATATTCTGGCATGCTGTTATAACTAACAAAATGTTTTGTTCATAACTAACCTATACACATTGCTCTGACTCTATCACCATAGCACAACAAGGTAGGCCATTCCTGCTGATCCACCTACCCTACCTCAGTCAGCCATGGCACCAGGAAAAAGTGTGTCTGGGGCTCAGGACAGTAGTGCCATCTGTGCTGGCCCTGTACCACCCTTGGGTGGAATTGCTTCAGGGGAAGGGGTCTGCCCCCCTTGGAGTGGTGGCAGAGGGGTGGTAGTCACCCAAGATCAACTACTAGACATAGTGTGCAGGATTGTGCAGAAGAGCTATGAACAATGCCTGAGCCAGATTGAGGACAGACTTAACCTGGTTGGGTCAGATGGCCCTGGTGTCCAGCCTCCAGCACAGCCACCTTTGGGGCATTGAAGGAGCAGTGTTAACTACCCATGGATGGGAAGCTCAAGTCATGCTGCTGCTGTCTGGTGGTACATGCATCTCTGATTCCCCAACACCCTCCCCATCCAAGGTGTTTACCCCCCTCATGTGTGACACACTGCCCCTGTATGCTGTCTTGTCTGCCTGAAAAAGTAACCTCTCCTACTCAATTTACCTTCCCACAAATACTTACATCCCTTCCTCAACATTCCACTCTCTCCTTAAAAAAAATGGGCACCTGTCCCACAAAAAAATATCCCCCCATACATAGCTATCCATTTCTCCCATGTGTCCACTGAACACAACTAAGCAGGTCCAATTGGCTTGACAACACATTTATGTTGTCTTCACCCCTCTCTCTGGAGTTTGAGGGTCCTAAATCATGTACCAAATTTGTACAACTGCACAGTTGTTGCTGTAAAAGAACTGGAAAGCTATGGTCCCCTCCTACAACTGTCCTGCACATCCCTACCTGCCTTTCAGTATGTTTCTCCCCCTGCTTGTCCCATTTCACCATTTTCATATCACCTATTTTTCTTTTCTTTTCTTTTTAAATTTTTAGTGCAGGCTTGCATGGTGCTAAGTGGCACGGCACACAAACCCACTTAAATGTGCTTTAATGTGCCTTAATGATATTATGTGTTTCTCACATCTGCAAAATAACCACCCCACCAAGTCTTGAACCAGGGCCCCTGTCAACTACAGTCTAGTGCATTAACCCACTAGGTCACTCAGCTCTTAATTAAAACAGATGTTCCCAGAAAAATATACTGATTGCCACTGACAGACTGCAAGTACATCTACTGGGAGAAATGGGAGTGTCCCTAAGGGTCTGATGCAAAAAGTACACCAGTACACAGCCAAATAAATAATAATAGATGTATGTGAGGCTTGGAATAGTGGGTATATGTACCCTTTCATCAGCAACATCTTTTAACACACCTGATAAGGCAGTAATGGCAAAGTACATGTGTACAACTGGAACCCTGCTGCAGAACAACTGCCTTTGACAGCCATGCACATAATGATGACTGCTGACATGTGTCACAGAATGTATATATGCATGTATATCTTGCAAATACACCAGCAGCAGCACTGAATCAGTAGCTCAGCCTGTTAAATGCCTTTCATGCAGTATGTTTGCCACCCAGAGTCCTGGGTTCAAATCCAGTGAGTTGAACTTCAATTACATTGTTGTGAACACAGTAAGTAATGACTAAGTCATGCAATTTTAACCCACACATGTTGCTGCTACTGAATTAACTGCTACCGATGCTCATAGGTAGGTACTAGGCTATTGGCCCTAGGGCCTATATAAGTCTAGCCAAACAGTACCCTGGCTTTTGCCACCCAAGACAATTATTTTCCTGTGCCCCTGTCAAGCAGAACCACAGAAGTGAACCCCAGGGTGAATTTCCTATCTCTCATCCAATCATTAAGATTTTTCTTGAAGAGTGCTAATGAGGAGCTTTGTTTGATATAAATAGGTAGTTTGTTCCAGAGTATGGGAAGTCTCTGGGACAGGAATCTTTCCCTCCAGCATGTTCTGTTTATTGTGGTGACAAGGTTTAGGTCACTTGAGTGTGTAGCTCAGAGGGACTGGGATTTCTTTAAGTGGAGCATGTCCAACAGCTCTGAGTTTGACATAGCTTTGTATGTTAGGCAGAGATCAGCTCTGAGTAGGCGATATGTGACGGAGTTAAGCTGGAGTTTTTTTAGATGGTCTGCATAGGGCATCTGTTTGAGGCTGGTAATCCTCTTTGTGAGGTATTTCTGTGGCCTTTCCAGTTGTTGTAGATGTCTTGTGAGGTACATACCACAAGGGGTGTTGTACTCTATAATGGGTCTAATGAGGTGTGCCACATAGAAGGATTTCATGACTACTGTGGCGATGTGTTTCCAAGTCAAAGGCCTGTAGGTAGGGACAGACTCCACATATTCATATAGCCTAACTATGTGTCAGTACTACTCTGTGATGGGCACTGTTACATAATAGATGTACCCTAAGCACATGCTTTGACTGGACTTAAAGGGTACCATTACCCTGGCAGACAGAGCTGACACTGCTGCCTTAATTACACGTACAGCTTGCTGTCCTCCAAAATATTCACACACACCCTATTTGTCCTACATATGCAGCTGTATGGTAAGCTAGCTGTTACAGACCTACCATACCTCACAACCTCCTAGAACAAGGGATCCAGACAAAACCATACATTAAGGGTGGGGGGGGGCAAATGTCCAGTGACAGGGACATGTTTCACAGTTTGCCCCTACAAATATAGTGAGCTGATAGAATAGCAGCTACTGCAGCAGCATGGATATTCTGATGGGTATGATGTCTGACACTCACATGTCTCTCTCTCCTTACTGACCACAACCTACAATGTTTACCACTGAACTGTCAGATAATCACAATGTCATGGGACAATGGCCAAACATGTCATGCAAAACTGTGGACATACCTCATAAATCTCAACAGTATTTGTACCTGCCCTCTGTGATGCTGTAGTCTCCACACCTCACTAATGTCTATCTCAAAGACTAAGAAAGGGGCCAAGGCCTACATGAAGCCCTTAAATATTGCACTGCGGTGGATTGTTATTGGCTAACAGAAATGCAACCCAGCTGTTTTGGATGCAGTTAGCAAGTCTGACCCACAGATTGGTGCATAGGCAATCACCTGTTAATGAGCATTACCTAGAAAAGGCAATCAACTGCTTAAGCGGAACAGGTCTGTATGTTGCTTTACTCAGACAGAAAATGGTTTTACAAGCTGTTTGCAGAGGTTCAGGTCAAAATAAGATTACTTCGCTCTACTTCTTATGTAATACATGTCCCCATATAATGGGATGCATATGGAAAGATGGAGGTATGGGGAATAGGGATTACAACAGTAGGCCTGTAGTATATCTATAGTATTGACATGTTGGTGATACTCTGCTGTCCAACAGCTACAGGCAGGCCTCTCAACTGTCCCTGCTTTGAATCAAATCACAGCTGTGCCCTTGTTACTCACTCCTACAATGGTCAGCTGTTGTAGGAAAGCAAGTGGATTATGAGTTAGACATATTGACAGTACGTAAGGGTGTACACAGCTATAGTATTAAATGATGTACTGTAATTCACCTCCTTTCAGTCTGTCAATGTCAAACAGAAATAGTTATGACATTGTAAAGGTATCCCTGACTGTCCCTGATGTACTCTGGCTAGGTCAGTGTTTTGGTGACATTCGTACCTCATTGCATGAGAGCTATGGCTAACATACCTGTCAACACCTCAGAGCAGCAATTCAGGTCATAGTCATAATTAGTGGAAGGACACAGGCCCAAACTCAGTGACAGGATATAGATTTTGGCCATACAAAGTAAGAGTATGAATAGACTAACATATATTACTGTATTATTAGTGTTTTCTGAGGGGTCTAGCATGTGACAGCCAGATTCTCTATAGTCTGACAACAGCCGTCAATGATTGGCCAACCATTTGTCAGAGATCCACAAGTGTGTAACAAAAGGGACACATCTATGAGGCACATGTTCACATTCTGGAAACATCTGTGTAGTGGAGAGGTATGATGCTTACAGGGAAGATATACTACAACAGGTTTGCATTATCATTGTGGCACACTGGTGGTGCTGGATTGTCCCCATATAGTTGTAATAGTACACAGCTATTTGTCTGACAGTGGCTGTATGACATAGTAGTGGGACTTTGCCCATAAGGGACACACCACAGTAAACTGCAGTAATGGGTGTAGAGACATACAGCAGACTCTGTCAAGGCACACAGGGACATAACTGGCATTGCTACTATCTTGGTGATAGCCACACATGTAGTGTGTTGATAGACTGCAGGGTATGATGTGTGAGGGAATCATGAGTAGTGCAGTCTATTTTGGTTGTGCAGGATCTGTACATCATGGACATCCAAGTATCTGGTCCTGTAATGTGTTCCCCTGTTGTTGTCTTGCAGGTACGATGTATAGACAGAGACATCCTCCATTTTCATCTGCAGAAAATGACACTATAGTGGATGCCCTCAGACTCAACCATAACATCCTGCTGCCAAGGGGTCACCACAATCAAGAACAGCTGAGAGCACTGTGGACTGACCTTGTGAGGACTGTTAATGATATTGGCCAGGACCTATGAGCAGGTTCAACACCGGACCACAGACATTGTCAATGCTGCACTTCAAAGGGCAGCTGCTGTTGCCAGGGATTGTGCTGCCACCAGTCGAGGGCCTGCAAAACAGCAACCACTGTCAGCCACAGAGAAATTCCTGGTGAATCTCGGATCAAGCCACAGCTCCCAGCCAACCATCACACCATACATCCTGGATGTGGGTGTCACAGCATGCACATCAGAGGAGCATTCAGGTAAGCTGACTCTTTTCACCAGTACAATACATTTGAAGTCATTGTGGCAGGCTCTACAGATCAGTACATGGGTGTCAGCTCTATCTGCATTGGAGAGGGGAGGTTGGCTTTTCACCGCAGTTGTGCATACATACTTAGAATGGCAGCAATACAGCCAGTATCACATTAGCTACTATACATGTGGATATACACACATATTACCTTGTAACACTGAAATATTTGGTGTTGCTGACAATACCTCCCCTCACCTTTTCACAAGTAAGTTAGGTGTGGCCGGAGTTTGTGGTCCTGTACCTGGTAAGTGACATACTGTTATTTTGCCTGAGCAGATATACCCTATGTATGTTAAGGGCTGCCATTTTGCCTTTTGCACAAGTGTTTTGCTTAGCTAGAGTGGAATAATTGTATGTTCCATTTTGGAGCAGTTAACAACAGTGCATAGCCTAGGGAATGACAGATGTGTATTTGTACAAACATTAACATGTTTGCACTTATAGTTATGAGCAACTATGCAGCCTGCTGCACATGAGGCAATTGCTCCAAGATGCCCATTTAGACCCAATAGGGAGAAGGTAGATACCTGAGGCACTGGTACTACAACTGATATAGCATTGTCAAGATAGGTGTATTAGGTTTAATGTGTATTTCTGTCACATTGTCATATTGCATACCTGACAGGTGTATTGAACTGGTAATGTTACCTGGATGTAGCTGACGTGCATGTTATACAGGGCCTGAGTTGTCTGTGTATGTTGTTGTGGGCATGTGTGTTGTGCATGGGATCAAAATGAGAAGATGTAGGACATGTGATGCAGTTGTGGACCCTCATCTGTATGAGTCTGTATGGATTAAGGTTTACCTTTATATCGTCGATCACATATGATCGACCTACCACTTCATCAACACATATTCCGCGAATTCAAATCTGTAACAAGTATTAAATATCAAATGAATGTTGAATTTCGATGTTTCCGGCCGCGCCACACCTCAACACCAGTGCTACCATGGGTCAAAAGAGTGAGATTTAGCCATTCGCATATACAGTTTTCAGCATTTGGGACGCTCGCATTTTGGAGTTCGTGGAAGTGTGGTCGATCATGTTGAGATTGCCATTTTAAAGGTAAACCTGGATTAACATATATAATAGTGCAGATGGTAATGTACTGCTTTTGTCTTGCTTCTAACAGGTGAGCAGCGGTGTTGGAGTCTGCCCTCCTTACAACCTGATGTCAGTGTCTCATTAGACTCTGATGATGATGGTGGCCATAGTGAGGCACAGTTGGGGTTGTCAGTGGCTGAATCTGTCCCAGAGGTTGACATCCCTCTTCTGCCTCATTGTCCCTGCACACAGTCAGTATGCCCACACATACCCAGCTACCAGAGGCCACTGATATTGGACAGTCAAATGGTGGTGACATAGTACAGGACAGTGTGAGAACTATGGCATCACTGAGTGTAGACACTAGCCATAGCCAGACAGCTGGCAAGATTCCACACAAGCAGATTGACAGGGGTGCTTGATGGAGGACTGCTGCTCATCCACTTCCTGCTGCAGGTGTTGCATCATGAGTCACTCACCACATGTTTCTGGCTATCATGGAGACACAGGCACAAGCTGAATGCGACACTAGATGGATGCTTATGGTTATGGATGCAGCACAATCTGACATCTGTGACTGCCTCTACTGCATTGGTGATGCCATGGAACATTTCACTGATGTAGTGGGCTCAGACAGTATCTGTCTTTGAGCGCATGTTGTCTGTGCTGGAATATGTGGTTGGGATTGGCCGTCAGACACATGGACGCAGGCCAGCAACACCATGTGCTGGTAGTGCACTTGGCCATGCACACTCATGTTCCCATAGTGGCAGCAGCTCCAGTGTTACAGAGGGAGGTGTGCTGTCCATACCATGATGTGGCAGACCATGGGCACATGGTCCTGGTGGTCCCGTGGGGGACACAGGCCCAGCAGACAGCAGTCACCATCAGGTACTAACACTTCATCTGACCTTGGGCATGGTGCTGCCCATGCTACTCATGGAGGAGCCAGTTCCCATGTTCATGACCAGAGATGGTGAACTGTCCAGTCTACCATGTACAATCCACAGCTGTCCACCATATGCACATGTAGGTCTAGCACTGAGCTTGACTGTGTACATGCACACACTCCAACACCACTGTCACATGCAGGTCACCTACAGACACACATAGCACCACTCCATGACCCATGTCAATAGCACCCCTTCATGACTCACACACATGCTGTCAACTGCACATCCTTGCCATCCATGCCATTGATGCAGGGACCTGAATATATGTGTCTTTTTTTCTCAATTTTTTTTTATTTTTCAAATACAGTTGAATAAATTCCATAGTATTTGTATATAACATCTTAAATAACTATGTACACTGATTACATCAGCCTGACACTATAACAGAGTTCAATATATAGAATTACTTTATAGGTATAACAATCCAGTTATCAGAGTGTATCTGTTTAGTTATTGTAAAGTGTCAATCACTGATAAGACTTTTTTCCATTGGTTGTTAATAAATGGCTTAGGATGACTCCTTAATTCTTTAATTTTAATTTTCAACAATGCTGTGGTCTTCAGTAGGCTGTAGAAGTCTTCCAAAGTTGGTATTGTGTTTGTATTCCTTCTTGTTATACACTTCCTTGAGATTGCAAGTATTGTCCATACTAGATACATATTTGACTCATTCAAATAAGGACCTTCAAAAACATTTAATAACACTAGAGCCTTAGAGAAGTTAAATGATTCATTAAATAAAGCTTGTAAAAACTTTTTAATACCATTCCAAAATGGCTTAATTTTAACACAGTCGAAAAAAAATGTGACTCCAATCTGCATTGTGTATTTGCTCACAGCTCCAACATATTCCCTTTGTGAAAGAATTAATTTTAGTAATTCTATCTGGAGTTAAGAATACTCTGTGCAAGCATTTCCAATTAAAAACTTTTCAGCATAGTGTAAAGGATGTATGTTTTATTGATAATGTTGTGTCTTTTGGCTTTTCCCGGTTAGGGGTCGCCACAGCGGAACTCCGGTCCGCTAATGATTGGCAGTAAATTTTTACGTGCCGAGTTGCCAGCTCTGATGCACAACCTTCAATGAAGGTACGCCCATTCACGCATGTCTCCACACAGAAGATGCTTTAGCTGAGAATCGTACAGGACAACATCTTACTGTGAGGCGACAACGCTACCGCAGCACCACCAATTGAATTTCTTCAGATAGCTGTAATGAGTGTCCTTTTGTTATATAATTCCAATATGAGGATTTGGGTGTTGTTTTATAATTTATCAATATCTTATAAATTTTCGAAATACTATTTCCCATGTCATAATCATTATATATGATTTCATATAGGTATTTCGTAAGTTTAGGTATTTCTTTAAATGAAGAATTACTAATTATTCAGCATAAATCTTGCGAATATATCAGAATGCTTTGCATAGTTAACCAATCTTACTGTGGAATTTTGTATATTGTTTCTATTGTTTGCATATACAGAACTTTTAGTTCTTTGATACATTGAAACCAACAAACAAATATTTTCTGTTCCCAGGAATTAATTATTTCTCTGTATATTTTATGTGGATAGCTCGTTGTCACTATGAATGGTGTTAAAAGATCAGACCAGATTTTTAAATCTATATTTGCATTAATAATTTTCCTAAATGAGTCAATGTAATAATTAATCATAAGAGTTTTTGTGGGCTTAGTTATGTTATATTGCATACTAATACATAATTCCCCCAGATTCTGCATGCCTTGCACGGCATGCAGGATTAGTGCAGGAGCTCTAGCAGGCAATATGTCTGCTGTGCGATCCAGGAACAGCCTGCAGGGGCGTGCACGAGCACTCCTGCACTAGTCCTGCATGGACTAAGCTTCTGTATGCAAATCACCCCATTTGCAGGAGAAAGCCATGCAAAAGAGGTAAATTTGCGATCCAGGAAGCTTGAAACCGGCCGTGCAGGACTAGTGCAATCTGCAGAAATGGAGCGATGACAGCTCCGAATAAAGGCTGCATATCAGTCAGGAAGCATGCCAATGGCCAATTATAAGGCCATTGGCATAGCCTAAAAAATAAAAAAAATCAACTTTTATTTATTTTTTTTGCCGATCTCTGCTGTTTAAGGGATCTGGGGAAAATAATAAAATAAACCTAAAATAAGCATTCTAACTAAAATCACTATTCTGCCATGAAAGTCAATGGTAGGTAGAAGACAACATGGCCAGTGAGTAGTGGTTGCTAAGGGGAAGGCTCAGTGTGAGACATGTAATTATGCATTTGCAGGCAATCCTATGAAAATGAGGGGAATGATAGTGAATCCCAGTTTTCCCCAGCATGCTAGTCAGGTCCCAACAGTGTAAAAGTAGGAATAGCTTGGTGCACACCTAGGAGTTAGCTGACATCACAGGGGTGTGTGTCAGACATACTGTAAACAGACTGGAGCCTGTGGCTTGGGTGTGCTCCTAGCTTAGCACAGCTAAGCAAGGGGTGTGTCTGAATCAGTCTAGCACTCTTTACATTGCCTAAGCGGGTGTGCGCACCACGCACTGGGTTTTAAAGACAGAAAAAAAAGTTAAACCAGGAAATAGCAACACTGTGCACATTTGAGCACTCTGTTTGTGCAGCGCACCTCTGGGCTTAAACAGGAAGGCACTGGGAAGGGAAAACAGCAGTAAGAAGGTAATCAAGGAAAACTAGCATGGCTGGCAGGTGAAATGTATCAGAATCAGCCAATTACACAGGCAGCAGACCAGCCCAGCCCAGAACACTACTATAAAGTAAGCAAACACCTTCCTCTCTGTTTTTCCCATACTCTAGACCATCGGTGTATACAAGCAGGGAACTTTTAACAAACAAAACTACAAAATGATAGGGGCTGCAGCAGGCAACATAGAACATGTGCAAGAGGCTGAGAGTGGTGAGGATGTGAATGCTGCTGATCAACCCACAGTGAGGAGACAGAGAAGAGCATACAGACCCAGGGTAACCTACCAGGGTTACATGAGCTGGAGATAGTGGAGCGCTATAGGGTGGACAGGGACCTCCTACAGCAAATTGTTGAGCTGTGCCGGCCACGCCTGACATACTGAACTAACTGAGGGGAACCCATCCCAGTGGATACCAAAGTATGTGTAAGCCTAGGAATACTAGCCACAGGTACCTCCCAAAGCTCAACTGGGGATATCATGGGGATCTCACACACATCAGCATCCAGAGTATTCCACCAGTTCCTGGATGCCATGTCAGCACCTGCCAGTGAGCACATATATTTCCTCAACATCCGTGAGGTGTTGGCCAGTAATATGTGTCTCTTTCACCAAATAGCAGAATACCCTAAGGTAGTGGGTGCTATAGACTGCACACACATATGCATCAAAGCACCACCTGGTGATCAGGGTAGGGTCTACATCAACCACAGGGGCCTCCCCTCCATCAACTGCCAGGTCATGTGCGATGCCCATGGCATTATAATGAATGTGTGTGCTGGCTACCCTGGAAACTATCACGATTCCCACATTTGGCATCTGACACAGCTGTACCAGAGATTTGCCAATAGGGACATTCCCTATGGTCACCTGGTGGGGGATGCCGGTTACACACTGAAGCTGTGGCTGATGACGTCCATCAGAAATGCACACACACCTGAACTGGAACGCCATAATGAGGCACACACACAGACCAGACTTATAATAGAGCATGTGTTTGGGATGCTCAAGTCATGGTTCCGGTGGAGCCTTGCAGTCCTCACCAGCTACATGTACTCAAATTGTTATGCTATGTGCCATGCTACACAATATGATCCTGTGGAAACAGCTACAGCAGGAGCAGGGAGGGGCAGGGCCACACAGCCCCCCACCAATGGCAAGGCCTGCACAGGCACAGAATGACCTCAGAGGAGGAACAACCTGAGCCTGCCCCAGTAGGCAGATAGAGGCATGCCCAGTATGCCCTGGCCTTGGCAAAGAGACAATGCATAGCACATACACTGATACAGTAGGGACCCGGGGAATGACACCTCTCTCTGGCTCACACATAGAGTAAAAGGGATGCCAAACATGACACTACCTGTGCTCAACCAAGTATACGGAGTGTGCTATGTGCATCCAACATAGGCAGCCCTCCAGCACCATCCTCAGTCCTGGTGCACTCACAAGGTAAGTCAATCAACCTACCAATTGCCAATTGGAGTAGAATGTGTCATTACCTGTATCTGTAGCATGGATGTGAGCATGCAAGGGAATTGGGTGGCTGAATATTATGGCAGCAGATAGTAGAAACTCATAGTGGCATCATGACATCTGTAACACATACTGGAGTCATCAAAGTAGCTAGTGCTACACAGGGTGACAAAACCCACTGCAGGAAATGTGCTGCGTGACATGTGTGTGTCCATATGACTCCCACGTGCCAGTCAGGGAGGTTCACATACCCAACAACAGTCTCAGCCAGCAGGGCATGTGTAGACAAACTGAAACAGAGCCTGTACTATGGCCTCTGAATGATGCCTATGGGTAACCTCCCCCCCAGGCCTACACAGACATACTACAGCAGGTCAAGCAGTGGGCTGTTAGTTCTGAAGGGTAGGAAGTCAGACACTAATATGTAGGGCAACCAAAGCTAAGACCTGTAGTACACTGATATGCTTATATTCAGTATGATAGGTTAGAATACAGAATGAAATGGAGTACCTGACATACCAGTACAGTCATAACAAATGTGTGCAAGTGCCAGATGTGTCCCCCCATCCTATGTAGATATGTAGAGAGAGTAAGGTGTGCCCCCCAATCATGTGTAGAAATGTAGAAACAGTCAGGTGTGCCCCCCCAATCAATTGTAGAAATGTAGTAACAGTCAGGTGTGCCCCCCCAATCTTCTGTAGAAATGTAAAAACAGTCTGGTGTGTCCCCCCACAACCCAATGTAGAAATGTAGTAACAGTCAGGTGTGCCCCCCACTCCCGTGTAGACATGTAGAAGCAGTCAGGTGTGCCCCTCCAATCCTGTGTACAAATGTAGTTACAGTCAAGTGTGCCCCCAATCCTGTGTAGACACACAGTAACAGTTAAGTGTGCCCCCCACTCCTGTGTAGAAATGTAAAAATAGTCAGGTGTGCTCCTCCACAATCCTATGTAGAAATGTAGTAACAGTCAGGTGTGCCCCCCACGCCTATGTAGACATGTGGAAACAGACAGGTCTGCCTCTTCCCCCAATCCAGTATAGAAATGTAGTGACACTCAGGTGTGCCCCCCCAATCCTGTGTAGAAATGTAGTAACATGTATGAGTAGGTATAATACGTGTGGAGTACAGATACCCAGAGTTGGCCAAGGTAGCAGGATAGGTTGTAGCATTTGCACAATATGCAGGTCTGTGTGTGTTAGGATGGTGTGTGTTTCATAATGTGTGAGAGTGGTCAGTATGTATGCATGTTGAGGTAAGACCTGGTGGCCATTGCCCACTACTGCTGATAACAGGGACAAACCTTCATGACTGCAGTCCCCACCAGTATAACACATGCTAGCAGTAAGCCAATGTAAATGTATGGTGGTAATATGTGTCACCATCTGAAAGACTGACATGGCATGGCTGTTGGGCTAGATATACAAGCAGTACACAGGGGAAAGTACCCCAGACATACATACTGTATATTGTGTCACTGTGAAATGGTGACACCCTTGGATTTGTAGGACTGATGTATTGGGAATCAGCTGATGTACCTGCACATGTCATCATAACTATAATGCCCCATGCATATCTGTGTGTCAGATGCAAGTAGTGTCGATAGCACACATGCATCTAGCCACACACATACAACCCACAGACACCTCTCTGGCAATATCCCTGCTGTGGGGAATGGGTACAGTACGACCCCACCTGTATATGGCAATAGCGGAAGACTGCAGCATGCAGTGCAGGTGTCCCATTCAGGTGTGTCACTAGCTGTAGGTAGCACCCTGCCAGCATCCACACCACCTGATCAAGACTGATAGAGGGTATTGGCAAGAACAACTATCACATCTAATCTGTCACCCCAGGGGAATATACTGCATGGTACTCTGGGACTGTAGGACTGACAGAATGCAATGGCCTGCCACATCTGGCCTGCATCAACACCTAATGCCCCACAGGCACCTGCCAAAGGTCCATGTCTCACATGTACTGCCAATGCATGTTATGTCAGGGACACCCAAATAGCAACATAACACACTCCATATAAGCTGTATGCAAGGTCATGTGGACAAACCACAGTAACATGTCCATCATGTCCCACTGCATGAACTGTGGACCAACACTAACACACACCTGTGATGTGTTGATACCCTTAGGGAAAGTATCAGAGAATGTATGCATAATGTATAGAAGAGGTTAGAATAACAGAGGGGGGTGTGGGAGCATGGGCAACATGAAAGTTGCAGGGTCCAACACCAAGCTGTGTGCACACACTATCCCTGGTGGCAAACACATAAATGGGTGGCTACACACCTGGCCATACAACACAATAGGGTAAATGTCCTGACCCATGGTCCCTGCCTTTGGCTAACCTGTGCAAATCTGTACAGCTGTGAGGCATTGCCACAGCAAGATAAGGCCATACTGCCATGTTGATGGGCAGACAAGTATGGGATCCTCTGCCAGCATTGTACCAAGGTGCTCAACTAGATACACAAACCCAACACCAAGTGTCTGCAACTCCCCCTCCAGAATGACATAACTTACCGTGAATACATAGGTGTCTGCCCACAATACCAGACACAGCTGGAGTCACCCTTGTCCCCCAAGTCATCACTGTGAGCAAGAATGTCCACCTGACAGTACATGAGGACAGAAAACATCACTGTGTACAACAGTACACATCTCTGAATATCTCTTCTAACAGCAGTACCATGCAGCTGAAGCAGCACAGACACATTCACCTACAGTACACACTATCCCCTGCACAGTTTGTCCCCATATTGCCAAATGATCAATGATACCCTGCAGAAACAGTATGCTACCTGTAGGTGTACAACACAAAGGTCTGCACTGCAGTACAAACTACCTGGAATCGATTCATGCATTCAGTACAGAAAGGCATACTGGGCATGCTCACACACTTAGAGAAATGAAGGCAATATCAGCCAACAACATACAGAAAGGTCATAGTGGGCATGCTCACACACTTGAACAAATGAAGGCCATGTCTGCAAACATCAGTGGATCAGACATATCTGGCATGTGCAGATGTTAGTGCAGACACTCCTCAGTATGCAGCACTCATGTTTTTCACACACACTGGATAGGAATACAGGCATATATCCCAGGACAACACACTATAATAAGCCAAAAGTAGATATACACAGATGTGTGGAAGAGAGTGACTGTCATAAGGGGCCATTCATTATGAGGCCTGCCCCACCCAGCACACAGCCAAATGGCTACAACCACATGAGGTTTGGATGTCACTCACTGTAGACATTAGTCACTGGTATCTGTCAGCATGACAGACTATGTGGTGCAAGTGCTAGCTGTGCAACATGACTGTACAAGGAAGTAGTCACGTAGCAGCTGTATACATGTACATGTGGAATATAACCCTGCATGTGCCCACATGTGGTGTGTCAACCTGTAGATGAATGGGTTATGACCCATGCACACACACTGCCCTCCCCATAGCTGAACAATGACAAGCCTGCTGAGGTCATCCACTTTGAAATACACCCTTGTGAAAGGTGCAGGCCATTAATCTCTGTGACGCTTCCCTGAAACTGCGTACTGTTTTAGTGTGATAAACTAGTTAGGTAGGAGCCCTAATCCCAGAAATGGCAATTGTGTGTGTGTGTGTGTGTGTGTGTGTGTGTGTGTGTGTGTGTGTGTGTGTGTGTGTGTGTGTCTCTGTTTGTGTAGAGAGCAATGCTTTTTAGGCTAATCACACTTACAGCAATTCAAATGCCCTACTTTGTCAAGGCTGCTGATGTCATACACTGTGAAATACACCTTTTGGAAAGCTGTAGCCCAATAATCTTCATGTTGCATCCTATACCTGTGTACTGCTGTAGTGTAATAAACTAGGTAGGTAGGAACTCTAATCCCAGACATGACAACTTTATGCGTGTGTGTGTGTGTGTGTGTGTGTGTGTGTGTGTGTGTGTGTGTGTGTGTGTGTGTGTGTGTCACTGCTGGTGTAGAGAACAATGCTTTTTAGGCTAGTCACACTCATTGCAATTCAAATGCCCTACTTTGTCAAGGTTGCTGATGTCATACACTGTGAAATACACATTTTGGAAAGCTGCAGCCCAGTGATGTCTGTGGTGCATCCTATACCTGTTTACTGCAGTAGTGTAATAAACTAGTTAGGTAGGAGCTCTAATCCCATACATGGCAACTGTGTGTGTGTCACCATCTTTATAGAAACTAATGCATTTTAGGCTAGTCACACTCACTACAATTGAATTGCCCTCCCCATAGCTATATAATGACAAGCCTGCTGAGGGCATCCACATTGAAATACACCCTTGTGAAAGGTGCAGGCCATTAAGCTCTGTGGCGCTTCTCTGAAACTGCATACTGCTGTAGTGTGATAAACTAGTTAGGTAGGAGTTCTAATCCCAGACATGGCAAGTGTGTGTGTGTGTGTGTGTGTGTGTGTGTGTGTGTGTGTGTGTGTGTGTGTGTGTGTGTGTGTGTGTTTGTCTGTGTAGAGAGCAATGCTTTTTAGGCTAGTCACACTCACTACAATTCAAATGCCCTACTTTGTCAAGGCTGCTGATGTCATACACTGTGAAATACACCTTTGGAAACTCTAGCCCAGCAATCTCCATGGCATATTCTATACCTGCGTACTACTGTAGTGTAATAAACTAGTTAGGTAGGAGTTCTAATCCCAGACATAACAACTTTATGTGTGTGTGTGTGTGTGTGTGTGTGTGTGTGTGTGTGTGTGTGTGTGTGTCACCATCAGTGTAGAGAGCAATGCTTTTTAGGCTAGTCACACTCACTACAATTCAAATGCCTTACTTTGTCAAGGTTGCTGATGTCATACACTGTGAAATACACCTTTTGGAAAGTTGCAGCCCGGTGATCTCTGTGGTGCATCCTATACCTGTTTACTGCAGTAGTGTAATAAACTAGTTAGGTAGAAGCTCTAATCCCATACATGGCAACTGTGTGTGTATCACCATCTTTATAGAAACTAATGCATTTTAGGCTAGTCACACTCACTACAATTGAATTGTCCTCACCATAGCTATATAATGACAAGCCTGCTGAGGTTATCCACTTTGAAATACACCCTTGTGAAAGGTACAGGCCATTAATCTCTGTGGTGCTTCCCTGAAACTGCATACTGTTGTAGTGTGATAAACTAGTTAGGTAGGAGTTCTAATCCCAGACATGGCAAGTGTGTGTGTGTGTGTGTGTGTGTGTGTGTGTGTGTGTGTGTGTGTGTGTGTGTGTGTGTCTGTGTAGAGAGCAATGCTTTTTAGGCTAGTCACACTCACTACAATTCAAATGTCCTACTTTGTCAAAGCTGCTGATGTCATACACTGTGAAATACACCTTTTGGAAAGCACTAGCCCAGTAATCTCCATGGCATATTCTATACCTGCGTACTACTGTAGTGTAATAAACTAGTTAGGTAGGAGTTCTAATCCCAGACATAACAACTGTGTGTGTGTGTGTGTGTGTGTGTGTGTGTGTGTGTGTGTGTGTGTGTGTGTGTGTGTGTGTGTGTGTGTCACCGTCGGTGTAGAGAGCAATGCTTTTTAGGCTAGTCACACTCACTACAATTCAAATGCCCTACATTGTCAAGATTGCTGATGTCATACACTGTGAAATACACCTTTTGGAAAGCTGCAGCACAGTGATCTCTGTGGTGCATCCTATACCTGTTTACTGTAGTAGTGTAATAAACTAGTTACGTAGGTGTTCTAATCTCAGACTTGGCAACTGTGTGTGTCATCATCTTTATAGAAACCAATGCTTTTTAGGCTAGTCACACTCACTACAATTGAATTGTCCAACTTTGTCAAGGCTGCTGTCATACACTTTGAAATACATCTTCCAGAAAAGAGTATCCCAGTAATCTTTGTGGTGTGTCCATAACTGTGTAGTGCTGTAGTGCGATGAGCTAGGTAGGAGTTCTAATCCCAGACATGGCAAGTGTGTGTGTGTCTCTGTCTGTGTAGGGAGCAATACATTTTAGGCTAGACACACTCACTACAATTCAAATGGCCTACTTTGGCAATCCTGCTGATGCCATTCATTGTGAAATACAGCTTTGGGGAAGGAGTACTCCAGTAATCCCCATGGTGCATCCTATAACAGCTTCATGCTGTAGTGTGATATAGAACTCTGTTAGGGGTTCTATTCCCACACATGTTGGTTGTGGATGTTTTGTGTTTGTTTCAATGTCTGTGTAGGGAGCAATGCATTTTAGCCTAGCCACACTCACTACAATTCAAATGCCCTACTTTGGCAATCCTGCTGATGTCATCCAAAGTGAAATACAGCTTTGGGGAAGGAGTACTCCAATAATCTCTGTGGCACGTCCTATAACTGCATAGTGCTGTAGTGTAATAAACTAGTTATGTAGGAGTCCTAATCCCAGACATGACAGGTGTGTGTGTGTGTGTGTGTGTGTGTGTGTGTGTGTGTGTGTGTGTGTGTGTGTGTGTGTGTGTGTGTGTGTGTGTGTGTGTGTGTGTTTGTAACTTGTATCTTGTGTGGAAGTGGTTGTGAGTGTGTAACAACTGGGCTCAATGTGGAGTGGGTTTTGCAAATTTTTTATATGGTGGCTTTAGTGTATATCACAATGTCCACTGTACAGGGATAACAGATGTGAAATAGCCAATAGGCTGGGGTGCAAATCCATACCCATACATGTGACTTCAAGGCCAAGCAAAGTTAGCAACCCTAGTATTACCCAGAGAACACTCTCAGCCCATGTCTCATACACACACACACACACACACACACACACACACACACACACACACACACACACACACATGCACACTTGCCTAGGCAACAGCCACTATGTTGGTAGTACCCTGAATATTGCCCACTGATAGTAACTATGCTGTGATTGCAATTGCAGTGGGCTACAGAGGGCATGACACCCTGTCCATCTGTCCAATAGGCACGTACATGCTGACAGTGCACCTTCCCTATGTTCCCCACTGGACACCTCCAACACCTATGGTGCTATCAAATGTGACCCACAAAAGACATACCATGCCTAAAAACATGCCCTGTATGGACAGATGCCACTGACACCAGGGAATGCTGGTAGCATGCTATCAATGTAGGTGCAGGATTAACCTGCTATCCATTACCAGTTACCACCACATGCGGCCAGGACTGGCGCATCTGATGATAATCTGTATACACATGGGCCAGACATCCCAGCTACAGTTCTACATGTCACTGTACATGCAAGTGGGAGGTGTGCACATCTCAGTCACCGTCCATGTCATGGACTAAGGAACACATACATGGCAAGCAATGCACAACATTGACCAGACACAATAGTCACCCAGTTGACTGGATGGTGAATACAATACCCACCTGTGTGGACAAATCGAGAAACTACACATCTGAGCCACAATGCAGACCATTGTCATGTAGGCTGATGCCAAGGTATACCCATCACCTAGCCTTGTACAGCTGTCTGGTACAGTTGGCCACTACACATCAGTGAAGCAATGCATCCATGCATGTCAGTATGGGTAGTGTGTGTGTGTGTGTGTGTGTGTGTGTGTGTGTGTGTGTGTGTGTGTGTGTGTGTGTGTGTGTGTGTGTGTGTGTTTGATGTGTATAATCACATTCACACTCACTACAACCCCCATTGGCATACTGAAGCATGCTGTCCAGTGTCAGATGTCCCCACATACCCTTTGCCCATATAACTTCTATATGACCTCTGTGGTGCATGTGATACCTGCACAGTAATGTGTTGTGGCACTCTCACTAGTGATTAGCTGTATTCCTGGCCTTGCCATGTGTGTCAATATGTGTGGGTCCCTGTGAGTGTGTGGCTGTGTTGATACTGGCACCTGTTCATGCAGACAGGAATGTGTACTACACCTTCTGTATAGCTACCATATCCCTGTTGCAAATGCCACTCACCATCACATATACATTTTGAAGTCTCCTCAACATGTAACCTATGTGGCACATCTGATAACTGCATAGAAATGTGATAGCACTACATAGTTGTCAGGGGTTTGATACCCTGTGCTGGTAGGTGTGTGACACAAACATGCTTAAGTTTTACTCTCCCACCCATCCCTGACTAAATTTGCCTCTGTCTGACTCTTTTACTCCCTCTGGTGGATGAGGAGACCTACACCTGCTTTGCTTAAGGCAGCAGCATGTGTACTTACATTGATGCTCATGATCAACTGATGGCCTCTGCACGAATTGCAGCCCTCCTCTAGCTAATTGCATGTGGAACAGCTGTGATAACATTCCTATTTCCAATTGCATGGAAACACACTCCAATATCTAGGAACATCATGTTGGTGTTGGGCCTTTTCATTCACTGGGAGCAGGAACTCATTCTGCAGTTTGGCAAATAGCATCTCAGATGGATTGGGGATTTATCTCCAACAACATATACTGTGGAAACAGGACAACACACAGGAGGGGGATGTGCCTGACCTGACTATAGTCTCTAAGTGCTGCTATACTGCATTTGGAGTAATGTTGGTTTAACAGGATATGTGTGGATATGGCTGTCCTACATGTTTTAATAACTGCCATGTCAGTGCTATGCTTATGAGGGAACCGCATCTGTAGGGTCATCTGCAGATTGGGCAGTGTGTGGTGCCTTTTGTTTCATGTGTTATCCACAGAGCACCTATATGTGGACTGCAGAAGGTAGTGTGAGAATTGCAGTCTGTAGATGGTGACAGCCATGAGAGTTACTGACTTCACATCCCTCATAGGAGATATGTTGCAGCAACATGTCAATACTGGCCCTGTGTATGTGCCTCCAGCCACAACTCTGTCAACCTTTGTACATATGTCATGCAGCAAGAGGTGCATATGTGCTGTACACCATAATTAGTGACATCATAACTGATAACAAGCCAATGAGATAGACTACTATACATGTGTATGGGGTTATATCTGATGACATCACCTGGACATTTTGTGGTTGTATGTACAGTACTGAGGTTTGTATACGTAAGGTTAATGTCAATAGTGTGTGTATTGATAATATGTACTTTGGCCTGTGTACAGATTGTGGTAGATATTATTGTTCTTGGTCCCGTTCTATCTGATGTTACACGCTGCCCGACTGTATTTTACCCTATCAGCTTACATGTTTGTAGGGCCATACACGCGTGTAGTGGCCCAGTATATGTAGGGTTAGTGTGTGAGTGGCACATATGAGGATGGTGTTAAACAAGTAGTCCATATACTGTAATATAACGCTAGCTTACCATAAGTGGCTGTGGCTGTGTTCACATTGGCTGTGGTTATGCACATTGACACTGATGTATTGTGCTCTGTGCTTCAACATGCCTGTAAAGACTGCTATATATGCATCCTCCACTTGCTAACTGAATGCAGCTTGCTGTGTAGTACTTCCAATTACCACTGTCATGGCAACCACCTACTATATATCCCTACATCATGTGGGTGTGGTCCTTTACCTTTCCAGTGTGATGGACATCCTTCCTGTGTGTGGGCATCACTGTTACAGACAGCAGGTAGCAATACCTCTTAGAGGAGAACCTGCACACTCAGGCCAGCTACATATTTATAGGAGGTTCCAGAACTACAGACAGAGTGTGAGTAGAGTTGTGTTATGCTTTGTATAGTACCGGTGTTACAGGGTTTGTGTGTACATACTAGCTTACCTGGGAATGCAGTCTGTCTGCATAACTCTCAACTGTGGGCCTATCCTCTTGATGGCCAGAGGTGTGCCTATCATGTTTTGTCTGTCCACCACACAGGTCGTATGTCAGATATTTCACTGGCAGTGTATGTGTTGAGTGCTATCAGTACATGGCTACATCCATTTATGTTTCTAACCTCAAATCCCTGACTAAAGGTATGTTGCAGACTATCCTGTAACATCAGCGACTTGCTTAGTGTATGACAACAGTTTTCCACACATGGGCCTGCATTCCAGCCTGTGTCCTCCACCTACATACCAAGCTTTGCACATATGATATTCTGTCAGGGGTTGTTCTGCAGTGTATCACACTGGCATTCCTGCCATCAGTCCACTGCTGTTGTCTCCCTCACACATACGGTGGGTCTGGGGCCATATATGTGTGGGCTTCACCTACACAATACATGTGTGCCCTTAAGCACTCCAGAGGCCAGTGTATGTATCAGTGTTATATGGCCCCATATTATTTAGTCGGGGGGGGATGCACCATAAATAACCTAGGCTATTACAACATGTGGGGGTATCAGGGGTGAGATGCCTTAAGGTATCTGGATGTACATTACCATACAATTCACCTATATTTAAATTAATTACATAAATTAGTTAATGCAGGCCTACTGCCTCCTGCCATACAGACTGTTCTGTTTGTCAGTGTGCTTGTGATGGTGTCACTTATGCCTTGTTATGTAACCGTTACATCCCATTGTGTCAAGCTGAGATCTTTACCACCTAGTGATAGTATACAGAGTGTAGATTGAGGCTGCTGAACTATACACCTGCATTACTTACTGTTGATTTTTTGGCATCCTGTGGCCCAGTTTGTCTTTACTATTTTACTATTTGAAGAGCTCGGCCTGGACAGCAACATTCGTAAACCTGTCCAGACTACTGTATTAGTATAACTGTTTCACAGTTGCATTACTCTGTTTATATGGATGTCAGTGTCTGAACAGCTATATGACATGGCATATAGAACTGTAATAGTATACAATTAAAGGTATTCCATTTCTGCAAACCTGTGTGTGGTGTTATATCCTATGACCTCTCTGTGGGTATATGTTGCAGGCAAAGATTGTCATTTGTATGGATGGCTCATACAGTGTCCAGTTGTTAAGGTGTTAACTGTAGGCATAGTGGCTGTTCCATATTGTGTGCACCTTCTACATATGTATCACACCATACACATCTCTGCGTGTGTATGCATAGTCACATATCTATATATATATATATATATATATATATATATATATATATATATATATATATATATATATATATATATACATCTGTATCTGCATATATGTGTCTGTGTATATGTATCCTAGGGATGTTGATAGCGTCCACATTGTACATTACCTATGGGAGCTAGACTGTACTGCATATGTTACCGATACCAGCCTGACATCATGCAGGTGGCATGTAGTACTGTTAACATCTTGTGCCCATGTCGTGTCAGGTCCTGGTTATGGGATCTGCAACACTTGGCAGTGTATTGCAGGGCAGATGTGTTTGGCTGTGTGGGGGGTATACCTATTTTTACAAGACGTATAAATGTTTGGGGCCTCTCAACCCCATTAACGGTGCATGTGTACATATATGTTTTTATTATTTTCCCATTATCTACAGATGTATGTCCGTATATACCTATATAGGTACATAAATATAACTATGTCCATATATACCTACATATATATATATATATATATATATATACAGATATAGATATATATATATATATATATATATATATATATATATATATATATGCATACATATATATATATATATATATATATATATAACCTACTGTATATATTTAGACATATAGATGTAGACATATATATCTCTAGATGTAGGCATTTGTATGTATATATGTTTATATAAATAAATAAATAAATATATAAATATATAAAATTTGCACTGAACCTGTCAGCCAGAATGTTGGCAATGCCAGTCGGTTCCATGTATTTTGTGCCGTTTTGTACTAGCTCTGAGCAGATCAGGGTGTTTCCTCCCAGGTTCCTGACGTAACTGGAGAATGCCTTGTGATTATCTTTGGAGTCTTTGGTAATTTTTCTTTCGAAGTTTCCCTTTGAGGCTTTTATGGTGGAGTGAAGTTTCTTGCTAATACTGATCAGGGATGCTTTCCCTTTTAGGGTTTTGGCCCTGTCATGTAGTAGTCTCCTCCTTTTTTGTATAGCTTGTTTATGGCTGGGGTCCACCAGACTGGTCTCCTATTTTTGGAGGAGTGAGCCTTGGTTTTACTTGGGATGGCACAATCCATGCATTCCTGTAGGTGCATATAGAGTGTGTTTGTATAGGATTCTGCGGTTTGGATAACATTTTCCAATTTTTCAGGGGCTTTGAAGCTTCCTACTTCTGTCTTTAGGAGAGTGAAGTTTGTTTTTGAGAGTTTTTTTACTGTGGTTTCCTTGGCTGGGGGTGGGTTTGGGATGTGGATGTCCATTGTGATCAGTTTGTGGTCCGATCTCACGAATGGTGTGGAACATTGATCCCCTATGTTTGTAATGACTAGGTCTAATGTATTTTCTCCTCTTGTAGGAACAGTGACTAGTTGCTCCATAGCATTTGAGTTGATGAATTCTAGAAACCATTGGGCAAATGAGTTTGGACTCAAGTAGTTTACCCAGTCAATGTTTGGGTAGTTGAAGTCCCCCAATATTATGGTATTTGGTAGGATCTTCATATTCTGTAGTGTTCTCAGGAAGGCCGCGCATGGGTCTTGAGACAGAGAGGGTGATCTATAGCAGGCTATGACTTGGAAGGCAGTTTTGCCCACTGTTAGCTGCACATGAATTGTTTCTGATGTTTCATGCAATGCCACTAATCTGGAGATGTGGGTGTCCTTGATGAAGATGGATGCACCCCTTCCTTGGTGCTATTGTCTGAGTTTTGTGGCCAAAAAGTATGATATGAGCTGAATCCTGGTAATGCTGGGGTGCTCTCAGGAGCCTTGAACCAGGTTTCTGTCACTGCACAGATATCGATTTGCTCCATACTGAGGAGTGCCTTGAGTGCGTGCATCTTTAGGCTTAGACTTCTGATGTTGAGTAGCATTACCCTTAGTTTTTTATTCTTTGTATTGTCTAAGGAGGTGGGTTTGTCTTTTGAGCCTTGCCTAAAAAAAGGCACTATGGGGGTGGCAAGAGCCTTGGCCAGTATTTGAAAGCCCAGGGGTGACAGGTGCAAGCCATCCCTAGTGAAACAACGTGGCTTGTCTAGCATGTCGTCCCAGGCTGACAGACACTGGATCCCCTTTGAATGACACCAGTAGCTTAGCCAATTGTTGAAGTCAATCATTTTGTCTCTATACTGTGGCCTCATTCTAGGTGAGGGCAGGATTCTACTCAGGGTTAGGGTCATACCGGCCTGGGCTACATGATCAGAGAGCTCCTGTTTAGATATTAATATATTTACACACACACACACATATGCATCTACATGTTGGAATACATTCTCTGTACTGTTGAATGACTGGGCTGGATGATATGTTTGGGAATACATCAGGGTTATGTATATCTGATATGACTTAGTGGTAAATCATTTTGGCTATGGTGTGCAGGGTCTTGGGTTCGAGCCTTGCAGAGGCTGTTAATTTTGTTGCTGGGCAGAACAAGTGCCATTGGATACAGAGTGATTAAGGCATTTATGAACAGTTGTAAGCGGGTTTGCATGAAGGTAAGCACTGCTAACAACACTCTTATACAGATCTCCTAGACAGTAATATTCTGTAGGAAAGTGTGGGTGACAGTGATGTGTAATACTTCATTATTCAGAGCAACTGCATCAGTCGCAATGCCATGCAATACCAATGTAAACAGTATCAGTACAGGGTATTATTCTTGTATTTCTGAGCACAGTGTTGGTATCTGGCAGACCTGTGGGAGAATTGTTTGTTAGCACTACCTGAATGTTCCCACACACAGTACCAGATTCCTCATTACTATTATGCACATACATCTCACTCTGTTACTGTGCACACTCTGGCTACAGCTTGACAAGTTGGGGTGTAAATGGGGCATATGTGGCGTCTTAGTCTCATAAGGTTTTGGGGAGTTGCTAGTGTTACAGGTTCTTATATTCAGCTTCTAAATATCTTGACCAGTGTAGGCATTGCTTACCCCCATGCAAACAGGCTTAAACCCGCTTACTGCTGCATAAAAGTGCTTATTCCCACTTACCCCCCCCCGCTAATTTCTTTAAAAGAAAAGAAAACAGGGTTGTCAGGAAAGTGGTGAAAAAGGGGCACAAAGAGGGAAAGAAAGTAGATAAACTAGCCAGGGATGTGCAGGAAGGGTGTAGGGAAGGTTCATATCTGCCCTTTTTTCTACAGCAACAGCTGTGCATATACAATGAATTTGGAGGTATATTTGGACACTCAAACCCCTGGGAGGGGGTGAGGACAACAATAATAAGTTGTGATGCCAATTAGACCAGATTACGTGTCCACTGGACACATGTGTGAAATGGACAGCTATGTATGGGGTGAGATTTTTTTGTGGGAACAGATTGCTCTTTTTTTCAGGTGAGAGTGGGATGTTGGGGAGGGGTAGTAGGGATATTTGGGGAGGAAGGCTGAGTAGGTTAACAGACAAGATAAGCAAGATGCATACAGGTGTGATAAATGACACTTGTGAGGGTTAAACATCTTGATGGAGAGGGATGTTGGAAAATCGGAAACCCATTAGCCCCTTAGTGGAAACAGTGAGATTGAGGTCCCCATTCATGGGCAGTCACCACTGCACCTTCACAGCCCCGATGGTGGCTTTGCTGGGGGCTGAGTCACAGAGCCAGACTGATGCTCTAGTTGTGACACATGGCCTCTGAGCTGGCGTAGAAGATCACCAAGCTGCTGGTTTATCTCTCTATGCACCATGACAATGACCTGGTGATGGGTGATAGGTGCCTGTCCATGCCCGCTTCTGGGGGGGCGAGCCCCATCCCCTGAGGTGGTTCCACCCAAAGGTGGTGCAGGACCAATGGATAAGGAGGTCCCGGGTTGGGCCCCAGACATGCTGGTACCCGATGCCACGGCCAGCTGAGGTGGGACAGGAGGGTCCACTGGGACCAGCCTTCCCAAGCATGCTATAGTGTTTACATTTCATCATCATATGTGGGTTAGTAATAGTCAACACATTTCAGGGTTAGGTATAACAGCATGCATAGATATTCCCATTAACCCAGACACTGGATTCGGAACAGCTGCTAAACAAACAGAGCGCATGCATATATGGGACCACAGTGGTAATAAGAACAGCATGCAGGTACATTGATGGCACCATGCCACCAGTGTTGGAATAATTCAATATATCACAAGCATGGGAACAATTAAAATATTTATTAAACAACTGGACATTATCAGAACATAGGTGTCATTACATACCAGTTGGGTGGGTATGTTGATTATTGTTAGACATATGGTGGGTGGAGAGAAAGATTTCAATTAACAAATCTGAAACAGACTGCCCATACATGTCAAGCAGAGCGCCTCTTTGGCCCTCTTCAAAAGGAACCTTGATGATTGGATGGGAGAAAGAAAATTCACCCCGGGGATCATGTCAGTCGCCCTGCTAGACAGGGGTCCAGGAAAGTAAATAGTGTGGGAAGAAATAGCCAGGGAATTGTTATGGCTAGTCTTGTATAGGCTCTAGGGCTGATAGCCTAGTACCAACCTATGAACCTATGACAATAAATGCATGAGTATTACTGACCTGCCTTACGTCGCAATCTCATCAGGCAACTGGCATGGGCCTCCTGGTTTGTGGCCTGCTCCATTGCAACTACGGGCAGCATAAGAAGAATATTTAGCAATACCTATCCATGATATACCTGAGCTGGCAATTATTACAAACATAGTGGGGTAATATGACTGGAACATCCCCTGCCACTCTAGCCTCTTGGATAGTGATGCCTGACCTGCTCACCCATTCGGGGTATGCCAGTGGGACAGCTGAGGTCAAAGGTGAGACAGTCCCAGGCCTTTGCCTTATATTGGGAACCCTGATACTGGCCTTGCAGCAGTCTCTGATCATGGTCTTTGTCTAGGAGTCCTGCCATGACTCTGGACTCCTGGATGCACCAGCACTGTGCCTGAAAGCGGATACCTTCTCCTCTTACTGCCGTTGTGCCTGCAAGGGGAAGCTACAACCAGTTATGAGATGTATTCCCACATCTTGGGTTTAAGTAGGGCTGATTTCCCACACTTTTCCGTGATTGTCTGGTTTTGAAAAGGCTAGGCTATGGGCAAACCTGCTTACCTGGGGTTGGCATTGTTTAAAGGGGGTATAACACTGGGCACATTGAGTTATCTGGCCTACACATTGCTTACACCACCTAAGCTGGTCTGTGCAATGCTTAGCATTGCTTACATTAGACTTTGCATTATAATTCCTTTTTGGCATTGAGTTATTATTCATTACACCTTATATGTATGCCTGGTATCCATGATTCATGTGTACGTACACTTTATGGGGTACTTGAGTTTTACTGGGTACTTCAACACTCTATTACAATTACACCTGACTTCTGGGCTTACTGCTTTACTCCAGTTCACATATTTATGTTATGTAGTGGGTTAAGGCACATATGTCTGTATACTGATTCCTTTCACAGGTTCAGTTTGATTTTACTATGGTGAAGACTTGTTTGCTGATGCCTCATTCTTTTGTACTTCTGTGATGGCTTGGTGGTTAACTACTGTGACTGTGGTATCTAGGGTCCTGGGTTTGAGACCTGCTTGGCTGTTTATTTTGTTGATGGGCAATACAAGGGCCATTGGATACAGAGTGATTAAAGCACTTTTGAGCAGTTGTAAGCAGGTTTGCGTGGGTTGGTGAGAGGGTAAGCAATGCTAACCTCCAGTTACATATGCTTACAGAGAGTTAGCTTCAGAATTGCTTAACCTGTGTGTGTATTGCTTACTGTAACACAAACAAGCTTAAGCTTGCTTACTAGTGCTTAAATATGCTTACTACTGCTTATTGGTGCTTAAACCTGCTTACTAGTGCTTTATTCATTATGACACTGACACCTCACATGTTCATTTACTGCAGTACTCCAGTTCATAAATATATGTTATTTAGTGGGTTATGCAACAAACATATTAGTCATAACGTGCTTTGCCATGGAAAATGGAATGTGCTGCAGTGAGACTCAAACTGGGAATGGCTGCTCGTAAGGTGAATGTACTGCCCATTACACTATTGCTATGCTGCTTCATTTGCATATATCTTCCTTGTTATCTTCTTCAGCCATTTAAGCTGCATTAACCATAGCTAAGTGATGGGCACACCCATGCACCTATGGTTAGCTTTAATTGAATTAAAAAAAAATGGGTTTGTTCATTTTATTTCTGTATACTTTTGCTGTTGTACACAAGGGGTACTGTTGGTGGGGATATGCGGACACCTATGAGCAGTCTCACTCATTTCTTATCCTTTTCTGCTGTTCTTCATAGTGGGGGAGTATATATTCTGAGAGCTCTGCTCTCAGACATGCCACCTGCACTCTTACACGCTCTGTGTAAGATTAGGAGCTCAGGCAGCATGCCTCATTACTATGCATGACGCGTTGCCGTCCTGCTCCTAAACGGCCACCTCCATGCAAGACTAAGCTAGTCCTGCATGGAGGAATAGTAAATCTGTGGGAATATGTGCCATGGCAAATTGTTTTTATCTATTTGAATTTTTTGTAAATCAAATTAATTTATTGATATTACAGTTAGTAATTCTTTCCAATTTGCAGAATAATTTGGATTTATCCAATCTGAGATTGGTTTAGATATTGATGCTTTTATATATGTTTCTATATCAGAAAAGTTTAATCCTCCCTGTTTCCATGGTCTGATATGATGTATTAAAGATATTCTCTTTCTTTTGGGAAACCATAACATTTTTATTAAGCATGAGTTTATTTCTTTGAGTATATTACTTTCCGGTAGCAGTTGTATTAACAAACCTATATATAAAATCTTGGGTAGGAAAACCATTTTTATTAACTGTAGTCTGTCTTCAAATGTTAATATTATTTTGTTCCACTTTTCCACAGAGATTTTAATTGTATTGATGATATTATTGTAGTTTTTGAGACTAATTCATTATTATCCTTGTATAACTCAATTCCTAGATATTTTAAGTTAGATTATTGTTTCCCTATAATGTGATTCCCCTTTGTCTGCAATTCTTTTTTTATTTAAAAATAAAAATTTTGATTTTGATTTATTGAAATGGAGTCCCAAAGTCCTATAAAATGTGTCAATTAAAATATCTAATTCTTCGAATGTCTCTTTTGTATTGGATAATGTTAATAATATGTCATCAGCAAATAGCATTACTTTAAAACTGTATTGTTCATAAACATCTACTCCTTTGATATTTGTATTGTTATGTATTAAATTTGCCAATCTTTCTATAGCCAAAGCAAATACAATCGGTGACATGGGACATCCTTGTTTAGTACCCTTTGTTATATGTATAGATTCAGAGGTGAAAGGACCTAGCTTAGCATACGCTAAATTATTTGTATATATATATATATATATATATATATATATATATATATATATATATATATTCTTTAGTAGATTAACACCAGAATTTTGAATAAATAGTCCCAATTTAGGGAATCAAAGGTTTTCTTTATATCTAAGCCAATTATGAGTTTTTTTTTATTTTCTTTATTAATATAATCTATAACAGAAATTATTCCTTTAATATTGTCATGTGTGTGTTTATGATATATAAATCCAGTTTGATCATTATTTATTGTTTTGGATAGTGGTATTTTCATTCTGTTAGTTAATATTGTCATAAATATCTTATAGTCATTATTTAATAATGATATAGGTCTATATGAGTTACAGAGGTTTGGAGATTTGTTTTCCTTTAGGATTGGTGTGATTAAGGAATATCTCCAAGAGGGTGGTATTAAAGCTTGTGACTGAATTTCTAATAGAGTTTTATGGAAGAAGGATAGTATCTTTGAAGGAAAAATATATATATATATATTTCCATAATTATGCATCTATACCTGGAGCTTTATTATTTGTACCCTCATTTATTGTATCTGTAATTTCTTTGTAGGATATGGGTGCTTGCAGATCTAGTTTTAATTTTTCTGGTATGTTTTTATATTAGAACATTTTTCATCTAGATTTAATTGATCAATATGTATATTTTCTTTTTGGAAATGTTCCATATAGCGATTTCTATAGGCATCAAGAATGTCACCTATATCTGAGACATTTTTCCCTTTCTTTTCATGGAAGATACTTTTAATGTTATTAGCTTTTGATTGTATTTCAGTTCTTGTGGATAAATTATGTAGATATTTGGAAGAAGTGGCCAAGGTATTCATTTTTAGTTTTTCTAAAGCTAAACTAGTTTTATATGTTATAATTTCATTGTATTTATTGTTTAATACTTCTACTTTCTTTTTCATCTCCAAATGATTTTGATTTTTTTTCAGCTTTTACTGACAAAAGTTTAGATTGTAGATCTAATAATTCAGAATCCCATTCTCTAATTTTTTTATGCCAAGTTATGGTTTTACCATATATGTAAGCTTTTAATGAGTCCCATATCATTATTTTATTTATCTCTGTGGTGTAATTAATATCTAAGAAGAACTGTAATTCAGATAATAACCATGGTTTTAATTCTTTAATTTTAGTTATATATGCTGGAATTCTGGAGTTGGGCGGCCACATTGGTGCAGCAGTTAGCATTGCCACCTCACAGCAAGAGGTTCTCCGGTTCAATTCTCGGCTGGGGTGCCTTCTGTGCAGAGTCTGCATGTCCTCCCTGTGGTCGTGTGGGTTTCCTCCGGGTGCTCCAGTTTCATCCCACATCCCAAAGGCATGCAGTATGTGGATTGGACACTCTAAATTGGCCCTAAGTGTGAGTGTGTGCATGTGTGTGCCTTCTGTGGAAGGTTGGGCACCGGGCTAGTAACTCGACACTGTAAAACCCCACTGCCAATCATGAGCAGACAGATGATCCACTGTGGTGACCCCTAACCGGGAAAAAGCCAAAAGAAGAAGAAGATGCTGGAATTCTGGAGTTAAAGATTAATGGTTTGTATTCATTTTGAAGTTTTAGTATCAATGAATTGTGGTCTGAAAAGGGGCATAGAGTGATTGAGAAATTAATGATTTTAGAGTGTAAGTCATGGGCAGCAAGTATTTTATCTATTCTAGTTTGGGTACCAAATCTGTGATCTTGTTGGAAAACAACAAAGATTTATCTTCTTTAAATTTGAAAGTATCTACAAGATAAAATGATTCTACCCACTTGTTTAAAGCTTTTGATACAGCAGATGTACGCAGTGATCTTTTTTTTTGTAGTTTCAGAAATATCAAATATACAGTTAAAATCTCCTCCTAATATTAAGTTGTCTTTGTAATTATTGGAAATGAAATCCAAGTGTTTTTTAACAGTTCCTTATCCATTGCCTGGGAACATGTATAGATTGGCTGGGGTCCATATTCTGTTATTATATTTAACTATTACTAATGCCATAAGGCCTTCTTTATCTTCATACTTATAAATGATTTCTGGGTTAATCACATTTGTTTTCCATAAAATTGTTACCCATTTGTCTTTGTCTTATAAGTGGATTTCGCCAATATCATATATTCTTTAGGATTCCATTTGTAATTGTCATTTGTTTTGAAATTAGTTTCTTGAAAGAAGACAATTTGTGCTTTGTTCAGTTTTAAATATTTCAGTAGATTTGATCTCTTACTAGGATTGTTTAAGGCACTGGTATTTAAAGATAATAAAGTTAAAGGGTCTATATCAGAACATCCAAGTATAGAAACTTCGAATGTTCTGAAATCGAACACTATTCAGTGAACGTTAAGAATAGCAAAGCTGCAGAACAGTGAATTATTTCCTCGGGAAAGAATTTGGTTGGCCGTTTCTGTGGTTTCGCTATTCTTAGCGCTGTGGTGGAAAATTACGGGTTGGGTTCAGGTAAGTGTGCGATTGTTTGTACGTTAGGGTTAGGGGTGGGTTAAGTGAGTTAGGGTTAGGGCATGGGTTAGGCATGTGTGTGATAGTGACAGACTTTAGGGTTAGGGGCGGTTTAAGTGAGTTAGGGTTAGGGCATGGGATAGGTGAGTGTGCGATAGTGATGGACCTTAGGGTTAGGGTTTGGGTTAAGGTAAGATGGCAGATAGTAGTGTATGTTTAGTTTAGTGTAACGTTAGATGTAGGAATTTAAGTGTATGTGTGTGGTTGCAGTTTGTTTGATGTGCTTGTGTTGTGTGTATGTGTTTTGGAAAAACAATTTTTTTCCATGGGAAAACATTTGCTGTTCTGAATGTTTGATATTTTCATGTTTAGATGTTTTGGGGCTGATGAAATAGCGTTCGCTCTTTTCATCTTTTGACAACATGATATAAACGCAAGTTAAATCCATCTTAGGTTATTTAGACTATGTATTTTTTGTTTTATTGTGACTATTAAACATTTTCCTCTGATAACTATAAAGTATATGTTTGAGATTTTAAAGGAAATTATCAGTTTTATACCTTGAGTGTTTACCAATAAAGTAATGTTTTACTCAGGCATACTAAAAATGATTTTGTGAAATAATTTTAAATTAATAAATATTAACAAAACTAAGATCTGCACTAGCCATGGAATGAAAATCATTCCTAATCTGATAGATAAACCTAAGTCGATCAGATACCTTGACAATCCAGAACATCTGAGCTCCATAAATTGAATTATCATATGGAGAATATTTGTAATAGGAATAAGCAATATTTATATTATTTTGAACAGATATAGTACTATTGTAGATTAGACAGAATTCTAATATAGTATAAATGTGTACTTATTGTATAAGCAATTAATATTTACATGAAACATGGATGACAAGCAATTCAATCATAGTAAATAGGATGTATCATATATAAAACCTCAGTAAAAGATTATAGCACACAGTTATTTGACATATTCACCCTTACTGATGAAGTCTTTCAAAACATATTACTTAATATAAATAGATGGTAATAATATTTATACCTAATGTTTATAATACAATGCATTTTACTGGATATATCAGAAGTTATATTTCATTGTTTACCAGCATTTAAGTAATCACTTTGTTTGTTGCTAACTTACTTAAAGCATCAAGTTTGTTTTATGTAAACATTGATGAAAGTTAGTGCATTTTAATTATCAATGCATCCCCCCCCCCATTTCCTACACATAAGGATTTTCATATATGTCATTTTTTATTATAAAATGAGTGAAATTATAGGTTAAAAGCAACAAATTCACTTATTGTGATTAATGATTACAAGTCTTCTTTCCATATTCATAAATTACCATTTTATTACATATACTGAAAGTTTTTAGATTTAAATGGCAACATTCTATTTTGTATAATCAGCAAAGGTTAAACTGAGTGATTATTTTCAATGTAATACTATTTGTTCAGAATGTGATTGTTACATTCTGTGACATTCCTAGTTCAGGCTTCTATTGTTTCCCTTGAACAACTTTGCCAGGTTGATGTCATGTATAAAATATTAGTTACCTTGGTAACAGTTTAAGTATTATGTATGGTCAAGATGTGTTACAAAACCACAATCCAAGTTAAAGCAATTATATGACTGGTTATGCACATTTACCTATATGAGAAAATCATCATGTTTCCCCTTGATGTTCAGTATAGTGTATGTCATTTATGACAAGTTAAAACAGTATTGTTATTATACCCAAGCCCATGTTATTAAACTGTCAATTGTCAATTTAATACTATTTGTTCAGAATATGATTGTTACATTCTGTGACATTTCAAGTTCAGGCTTCTATTGTTTCTCTTGAACAACGTTGTCAGTTTGATGTCATGTATAAAACATTAGTCACCTTGGTAACCACTTAAGTACTATATATGGTCAAGATGCGTTACAAAAACTAAAATTCAAGTTAAATCAATTACTTGACTTGTTATGCATATTTACTTATATAAGAAAATCATTATGCTTCCCCTTGATGTTCAATGCAGTGTATGTCATTTATGACAAGTTAAGACAGTGTTATAATACACAAGCCCATGTTATTAAATCCTGTCTTTAATATCTAAATTCAGCAGACTGCTTGATCCTATATGACAATTATATATTTTATGTTTAGATTTACTAAAATCATACATTACAAAGCTACTGTGTGTGTTTTTTTATCAAGAATCAACTTAATGAGCTAAATAAAGTGTTAGGAGACCGTCAATATGTGTGCATATGGTTTAAAACAGCCCTTTTATTTTATATATATATATATATATATATATATATATATATATATATATATATATATATTTTTTTTTTTTTTAAAACCAAACACGTCATTGCCAAGAATCATCTCAGAGGCTCCTCAGAGCCATTAAGCATTATCATCACTCTGTCTCCATTACCATAGCAACCTGGAAGCATTTGTTTCTGTTAATGTGTCTGTGCACTGCATAGCAGAGGGTCGTGATACACCTGAAGCAAAACTTCACTTCACTGCAACTTCAAGCCTAATTTCCCTCCCTTTCAGTGAGGCAGCAGCCAGGAAAAGAACAGAGAGCAAACAGATTAAAAAAAAAAAAAAACTCCCAACAAGCCACCACAACAAGAGACAACACACTCCTCCAGCCCTCCCACCTCTCACTCAGCAGACATACAAACAAACCATTCTCTGCCAAAATTTTCTAAATCACAGTTCTATCCACCACCTTCCCCTGGATCCAGGCTAAAACACCTAATATCTCTTCCTAATACACAAGTATCAGTAAACCTCAATCACAAGCCGCAACCCGCAGCTTTCCGGAGATGAAAACGGCAACACATAGCTGCCAGACACAGCTGCATCCACATACACCATGTCAGGCTTAATCAAACAGCACTCTAAGCTATGGTACCTGCCATAATTGATATTAATTATATTTAGACAGAATAATAATGACATTTGTACTAGCTGCCAGACATGGCTGCATCCACGGACACCATATCAGGATTGATAAAACAGCACTCAAAGCTATGATACCTGCCATAATTGATATTAATTATGTTTAGAAAGAATAATAATGACATTTGTACTAGCTGCCAGACACGGCTGCATCCACGGACACCATATCAGGATTGATCAAACAGCACTCAAAGCTATAATACCGGCCATAAGTGATATTAACTATATTTAGACAGAATAATGATGACATTTGTGCTAAGAGTTTGCTACTATTATTTAACCAGGATATACATAACATTTCTAAAGCATACTTTAACTAAAGAAGGCATTAGTCTCCATGACAGCCTGAATATATGTGTCTAATGCACAGTGTGACCATATAACATTACACGTGTTTGTGTAGTGCAGTAATGTTATGCCATTGTAGTTGTTGTGGGCCATGACAGGTACTGTATGCTGGAATGTGTCAGGAGTACACATTAAACATTGTGTATCTTTGTTTCCTGATGGTACACTGGTGGTAGTGTTACAGTATGACAGGCGTGAGATGGAGCTCAGTATGTTTTTGTCCCAAGAGTGAGTGGTGCAACTATGGACACATGGTGGAAGTACAGCTGCACAGGTTGACAAGCAGGCACAGCAAAGATATGACATCAACAAGGTATGCCAGTATATGTGCATGGCTTCCTACGTGCATATGTGTAGAACATTGTGTCAGGAACAATGGAGATAGTCATTGTCAACATGCTTTCATACCCTGTGACACACTCTACTATCCTTGATACATATCACCTGCGTAATCTGCATGTGCAACCGTAGTTGGTGGTGGACATCAGTTATGCTCATGGAGAGGAGGGCAGTTTAGGGCAAGTGTCTACTCACAGGGCCATAAAATGCATAATCAATCCACAGGGGTAGGCCACATGGGCATGTCTTTAGTGCTGTCAGGGGACATATTTATACACATACAGAATCAGATGTTATGAGATTAGAACCCCTCCCTATCTAGTATTACACACTACAGTTAGAAGTACTTATCTCATGCACCATGGTGTTTATCTGTTACTACACTGTCAGCCAGTGCACTTAAGGTGGATGACATCAACAGGCCTTGCAACAGGGGCCACTGCTGAGGCCAGGAGCTAGTCAGTGGGCATAAAATGCATAACCGTTGCCCATAGAGGCTTGACTGACATGCTGAAAGGGAATATATTCACACACATATCCACACAGAGTTGGATGCTGTGAGATTAGAACTCTTACATATTTAGTATTACACACTATAGCTCGAAGTACTTATTGCATGTGCCACATTGTTTATCTTCTGCTACACATTCAGCCAGTACTCTTAACGTGGATGACATCAGCAGCCCTTGTAACAGAGGCCACTGTTGAGGTCAGGAGCTAGTCATTGGGCATAAAAATGAATAATCATTACACAGAGATAGCCCATAGGGGTTTGTCTGAAGTGCTGCCAGGGATATATTCACACACACACACACACACACACACACACACACACACACACACACACACACACACACACAGAGTTGGATGCTGTGAGGTTAGAACTCTTACTTATCTAGTCTAACACGCTATTGCTTGCAGTATTTATCACATGCGTCACACTGTTTTTCTGCTTCTACACTCTCAGCCGGTGTTCTTAAGGGGGATGACATCAGCAGGCCTTGTAGAATAGGAAATTTAGAGGCCAGCAGCCAGTCATAGGGCCATAAATGCATGTCATTGCACAGAGACTGTGCATATGAGTGTGCCCATAGTGTTGTGAGGGGATATATTGATACGCACACATAGTTGCAGTATGTGAGATTGGAACTCTTACTTAACTAGGTATTACACACTACAGCTCACAGTACTCATTGTACACACCATAGGTTATGTCTGTTGTGTATGTTGATGCAGGCACAGTACTTGTGGAGGATGCAAACTGGCTTTATGTTAGACAGCATGTGTGGCCTGCAGAGCGATACTGTTTGTTACTGTTATTGTATCTAATGTCCTAGGGGTGGGATACCTGGTCATATCCCTGCTATGTGTGCACACCTACCAGTCTGGCCATATGTGGCTGTTTGCAGATTGATAGGCAGGTATGTGGTCAGGGACAATACGGCCTGTCCAAGGAGTGCATTGCAACCATTGTACATTATACCACCTGTATACCTATGTCTGTCTGCAGGGTGACAGCCTACAGGTGCGGGGGTCTGTGGGTGAGTGGATTATGTAGTGTTGCGGCCTTAGTCAGGTGCCATCAGATGGCTGTTGTGATGTGTATGTGCAGATACCCCCAGCCATCAGGGGTATGTGGGAACATTCATACATCAAAAAGAAAAGTGCAGTAGGAGGAAAGATGAATATAGTCCAAACTTGTTTATTGAATTACCAAAATCCACGCCAATGCCAACAAAATAAAACCAGTTAGTCCATAAACACTTTATAAAACAAAGTACGCGTTTTCGTCTTGTTAATTAGACTTCATCAGATGTGTGCCATCATCACGTTAATTACACCCATTTATATAGACTCCTCATCCAACTATAAAAGCAAGTTGGTAATTTGAACAGTTTTGTAAGACGAGGCTGTTATAGTTGGATGAGGAGTCTATATAAATGGGTGTAATTAACGTGATGATGGCACACATCTGATGAAGTCTAATTAACAAGACGAAAACGCTGCATTTGTTTTTATAAAGCATTTATGGACTAACCGGTTTTATTTTGTTGGCGTTGGCGTGGATTTTAGTAATTCAATAAACAAGTTTGGACTATATTCATCTTTCCTCCTACTGTGCTTTTCTTTTTGGTTTTTGTGGTTTTGTGCAGTAGCTATGGTCTTCTTTGATTAACATTCATACATTACCACCCAAATCTATCTCAATCTGTATAACAGGGTTGTCCCCTTAAGTGTAGTTGTGTGTGTCAGTAATGTAAATGTGTTCTGTAGATGCATGTGTGGAGTGTAATCATTGTACTTTATATAACTATATATACATGCTATCTTATATATATATATATATATATATATATATATATATATATATATATATATATGCAACATACTGATACAGACACTAATCAAGCATGAGGGGGATATGGAAAGACAGATATGTATACATAGCTGTATGTCTGTACAGACATATGTCCACATAGCAGGTGTTTGGGCAGATGAAGCAACAGTCATGGGCTCAAGTTAGCTAAGTGTAGGAGCATGCCCAGTGTGACTGTCAGTACTTACAAGGTGATCCTAGGCCAGACCTACCTGTACTCCAGTCCAGGATTTTGTGTGCTGCAGCCAATTGGCTGCTGAACCTGTTTCCACAGTCCAGCACCTCCCTGATATTTTGTCCAAGGCAATCCCCAGCTGTTTGCTGAACATAATATGTGACCCATTCCTATCAAGTGTACAGATTGTACTGGAATGTGTGGAGTTTTGCATCATATTTTTGGTATATTTTACATAGCCTCATGATTTTCTGGTGCATTAGGGGCAAAACAATATAGACTGACATTAGGATATGATGAGAGACATTTGAGTTACTGATGCCATGCACAGCAGGGGATTCATGCTAATGTAAGACCTGTTATTCTATCACATTTCTGCATTTGTCTGGGAAATAGTTAATCCTTCTCTGTATATTTGGGCCTTTGTCCCACTATTGTTTATGGCTTTGCCCCGATTCCCTACTCTAAGAGATTGAGAGGTATGATGTGACTGGGGTACATGATGTAACACCACACACAGGGTGATGGTCTGCAAACTTGTCACTGTACATGATTTTGCAGATTGTCCAGTATTCCGCCCCATATGTCTGCTCTGTCCCTCATACTGTTGTGTTTATCTGGTAATATACTATGAAATGCAGTCCACTGAATTGTTGTGAGTACTGACACAGTTATGTGATGGCCTACACATACTGTGGCTAATCTGACGTGTTGCAAGCTGCTGTTATACTAGCCACTTTCTAGGTTACTCAGAGCATGTATAATGTCTTTAGGTTTGGACCTCTGTCCCCCCATTCACTCTGGCTGTGTCCAGCTTCCTTACAGTAACAGATTACAGTGTTATTACCGTCTGTGAGACTCCTACCATGCGAGTAACTCACATGCAAAAGTTGTAGATGCAGCCAGCTTCAAACCATCAACACCATCAGACATGCTAATGTCCTTAGCCTGGTAGGCCACACAAGCCTCCAGAAATGTGGTTTAATTCCTCACACCATCATCAGCATACAGACATACACTGTGACCCCTGCTGTGACCCCTGCATTTTGTAGAAAATACATGTGGCCAGGTTCTTTGTGACAGCACTGGAATTGTGTTGTCTGCTGATATATCCTTGCAAACATACTGTTACTGCAGTTGAATGGGAACACTGATGTGTTGGGGGTAGTGGACTCTGGCATTGACAGTCTCTTGCATAATGCAGTGGGGTTTCCAGCCATGTGGCCTAATGCATATGGGGCACCCAGTACTGGACAGAGTACCTGTTGTCCCAAGTAGCTGTTAGTTCTCTGCAAGAAGCCCAGTAGCTCACTCGATTCCCCTTGCATACATGTAGCAGGTCTATACATATGCTACAGTAGTCTAGTGCCTCATACATTTGTTGTATAGGATAGTGACTTACCTTGCGAATGCAGCGGTTGAGATACCTGTGTTTCTAGTGCCTCATACATTTGTTGTATAGGATAGTGACTTACCTTGCGAATGCAGTGGTTGAGATACCTGTGTTTCAGGGCTGACTCTGTCAGATGCATGCAGTACACAGCCAATACATGGTTAGGTACAGGTTGTGTGTTCTGGCTGGCATCCTTTTTACTATGTATGCGAGTCAGAGTAAGGCGTCAATCCCTTGGACCCTAGGTTGTCAGTGTGTGTGCTATGTGTTGTCTCTTGGCCAAGGTCAGGGCATACTGGGCATGCCTATGTCTGCTTACAGGGACAGCCTTAGGGGATTCCACCTCTGAGTGACTATGGTGACCTAGGCACTGGTGGGGGGCTGTGCATCCCTTCCCTCTAATGATCCTGCTGCAGCAATTTCCACAGGATCATATTGTGTAGCATGGCACATACTGTGAACATCCGTGCACATGTGGCTGGACAGTACTGCAGGGCTCCACCAGATATATCTAGGCACCAGAACTGTGACTTGAGCAGCCCAAACACGTGCTCTGTGATGATAGTTTGTGCGTGTGCTTCATTATGGCATTCTTCAGTGGGTGAATGTGCATTTCTGATGAGTGTCATCCAGTTCCTGTGTGGTAGCCAGGATTCCCCTGTAGATGACTGTACGGGATGTCCTCCCTGGCAAACATCTGGTGGAGCTGTGATGTGTGCCAGATATGGTAGTCATGATAACTGCCAGAGCTGCCAGCACACACATTCATGATAATGCCTTGGGCATTGCACATGACTTGGCAGTTGATAGAGTGATACCCCTTGAGGTTGACATAGACTCTACCCTCCTCACCGAGTGGTACTTTGATGTGTACAAGAGTGTAGTCTCTGGCACCCAGTACCTCAGGGTAGTGTGATACACAGTAGAAGAGTTGCATAGTGCTAGCCATCTCCTCAGGGGTGCAGAGTAAATAAAAGTGCTCACTGGCATGTGTTAGCATGGCATCTAGGAACTGGTGGAGTACCCTGGATGCTGATGCCTGTGAGACTCCCATCATGTCTCCAGCTGGTCTTTGGAAAGGACCTGTAACTAGTATCCTAAGGGCTACACATACCTTTGTTTTCACTGGGATGGGTTCCCAGCTGTTGGCTCTGGGTCTGAATTGATGGTGGCAGAGCTCAGTGAGTTCTTGTAGTATGTCCCTTTCCAGTCTGTAGCACTCTCAATCTCCAGGTCATGTAGCTCCTGGCAGGTTACCCTGGGCCTGAGCATTCTTCTCTTTCTCAGTCAAGGCCTAGTATCAGCAGCAGCATCAGCAATGACCTCAGCATCTAGCACATACAGATGTAGCACAGCTGCAGCAGCCCCTAGCATTGCTTTAGTTAAAAATCCCATATATGTATTGCACTGGTAGTGAATATGGGGGGGGGGGTGAAATCAGATTGTAGGGTGTATGCAACTTTTCCAGTGCTCTGCTGTAGGTACAGCCTGTGTGATTGGCTACCTATGATGCATTCCACCTACCAAGTACATCATTATCAGTGTTTTAATGGCTCAGTTTAAGTGGTACAGGGGTAATCAGTAATTTATATATGATTGGCTTCCCAGGCAATTTTTTTTAAACAGCTTTCCCTACTAAGCACTGTGGCGCAGCCTTCAAACCCACACCGCAGATATAAACAATGCTCAGCACTCAATGGACACATCCCATAGATGGACATGCTCAGTCCGGATACTTAATCTGGACGAAAAACGCTTTGTAGCGTTAAACTTTTTATTTGTTATTTTAAACTTGTAAATTCGAACTGTTAATAAACTGTGTGGATTATATTTAAAGGGTTTGCCTTTCCTGCCTGGTGTTGTCAACGCTTGTGGATTTCTATGGTTCTGGGGCAACATGGATGTGTTCTATGGGCACAGATATCCATTTTTGCTATTTAGTAACCCTAACTCATTTGCATACAGATCTGTGCACACACACATGAAAGCACACTATTCCAGACCTTGCCTCCTTAACAAATACAGAAATCTACCATTGTACATACTCCATGCAAGGCCCTACAATGCATTATTGTCACATATTTTATTTTTTTGTTTTTACAGTTTTAAATATTTTCTTTTTGCATAACAGCATGTTTGAGCACTGTTGTGTGCCACACACACATAATATGAGTATTAAAATACAAATTATGTTCCATTATTTTCCATTCCTTTTTGGACACACAGGGCATAGCTTTGCACATATCTGTGTCTGCCATGCTATTTATGTCCTTCTAACTGGGCGTTTACAGCCCCTGTTCCCTTTTTTATCTCATGTACATGGAATTTTTCCATGTACACTTCGAACACCAACATGGGGCCTGCAGTAATGCCTATCTGCTTGCTGGATCACTCCAACACCCTCAATTGCATGTTTATGATGTGATTTGCATACCATGGACACTTCCATGTTTGCACACTAGTGCATGCCCCTCAGCTCCGTTTACTGAATCACATGGCTGCTTACTTCCGTGTAAGCTCCATGTAACTATGCCTACACAGAAAATTAATCTGTGTAGGCTGTATTGAATTTCCCCCTTAGAGTTTATATATGTTTATATTGTATTTTTATAAATATTTAAGAATTTATTTTTGTATCTAAGAGATTGTAGTTAAGTAGTACAAAGTATGTTTTGTAAGCAGGGTTAATGATCATGACACCATTAGAGAAATATGTACTGTATTTCCTAATCAATTTGCAACATGTGATGTCTCTTTATGAATACATAAATGCTGTTTTTTGGGGTGATTGATTAGAGTGCACTGAGGATGCTAATGGGTGAAACTGGTCTGTGATCAGGTTGTTGTTAAATGCTATGTATGTTGCTATGCTGTATTCATGGGGTTATGGAGATTAAATAGCCTGATATTGTCATTTTGAGTGCTGGTTGTTTTTGCTGGATGTATCTATTTATCTATCTACCTATCTATCTCTGCATGTATGTATATATATATATATATATATATATATATATATATATGTATATATATATATATATATATATATATATATATATATATATATATATATATATATATATATATATATATATAGATATATATGGTATAGAAACCTGGGCAGAACAGACACAGTAGTTGATGAAGCTAGAGGTGATGGCGATGAAGTGCCTGAGATGGGTGGTAGGATGCACACTGTGGGACAGATAAAGAAATGATGATATAAGAGCAGAAGCCAAAGTAGCACCGATTGCAGAAAATGTCAAAGAGAACAGATTGAAGTAGTTCAGCACATGTGTAGAAAACCGGAAGACATTCTGGTGAAGATGATTTCGGATAGACATGAAGAAGGCAAAAAAAAAAACGAGGGCATTCAGCAAAGAGATGGATTGATTGTGTGAGGGAAGACCTGAAACAGTCAGTCATGAGTATCGAAGAAGGCAGAAGAGTAGCATTGAACAGCGAGAGATGGTGAAAGCTGACAGAAAACCCAGATCCTATGTATTATATGGGAAAAAGGGGGTTGATGACTGATGATGATGATGATGATATATGATGAGATATACGTATATGTACAGTAATATGTGTGTGTGTGTGTATGTGTGTGTGTGTGTGTGTGTGTGTGTGTGTGTGTGTGTGTGTGTGTGTGTGTGTCTGTCTGTCTGTGTTATGTGTGTGTGTGTGTGTGTGTGTGTGTGTGTGTGTGTGTGTGTGTGTGTGTGTGTGTGTGTGTGTGTGTGTGTGTGTGTGTGTGTGTGTGTTTGTGTGTGTGTGTGTGTGTGCGTGTGTGTGCGTGTGTGTGTATGTGTGTGTGTGTGTGTGAGTATGTATACGTATGTAAGTATATCTGCAACTGGGTTACTGACAAGTGCCTGACAATGCAAGTATTTCAATCATAGGAGGTTAGTAGGCTAATGACCCTAAGGGTCCTTACAAGCCTAGCCAAGTTTTACCCTTATTTCCACACTTAGCACCTATCACCCCTGTCCAAGAGGGACATAGGTGGAACCTCTGGGTTACCCATCCAGTCATCCAGATTGCGTTTGAAGAGGGCCAATGAGGTGCTCTGGTTGACATGAAGTGGGAGTCTGTTCCAAAGGTGTGGTGACCTCTGGGAGACAAATCTGTTCCTCCAGCAGGTTCTATTAATGTCACATACCAGGTTGAGGCCATTAAAGTGAGTAACCCATGTGCCATTTAACTTGTGGATATGCAACATTTCCAATAAAGCAGGGTCAGAAATTGCCTTATATGCAAGGCAGAGATTATCTCTGAGTAGTCTACATGAAACAGAATAAAGTGACAGTGATTTCAGACCATCCTCCTAGGACAGATGCTGAAGACCTTGCATTTTCCTTGTGAGGAACCTTTGTGGTCTGTCCAATTGCTTCAGGTACTTGGACAGGTACATATCAAAAGGGGCATTGTACTCAGTTATTGGCCTGATGAGGGCAGAGTACATGGAGGTTATAACTTCTTTTTTTCTGGATGCAGTGCCCTTACTAATGAGGTGAGCAGTATAGAATGCCCTTCATACCACTGTGGAGACATGATGATCAAAGTTAAGGTTACTGCCAACCTCTGTGCCCAGGTCTCTCACCACTGAGTGCATACTTAGGGTATTGCTACTAATGTGGTAGTTAGCAGGAACATCACTCTTACCAAAAAGGATGCCGATACTGTTTTCTGCATTGAGTTTAAGGCCATGACTTTGGCACCAGTCATTTGTTTGTATAAGACCCTCTTATAGGATGTTGACATTGTTTGGAGATTCTATGACTGCTCCCAGTTTGCAGTCATCAGCAAACTTTGTCAGCCACAGACTTTTGATTTTAGTTTGCACTTTGGAGAAATAGATTCCTAACACAAGTGGTCCCAGGACTGATCACTGTAGAGCATCACTGGTTACATGTCTGCTGTTGGAGGTGGATTCCCCTATTTTTACTACATGGGTACAATCAGTGAGCCAGTTAGTGACCCAGCTAATGATATATGGGTTGAGACCTAGCTGGGTGAGTTTGTCAATTATGCCTTAATGGGGGATAGTGTCAAAAGCCTTGGCCAAGTCTAGATAGGCTGTGTGCACAGATTTCCCTTCATCAAGGGCCTTGGTGACTGTCTTGAGGAAGTCCACCAGGTTTAAAAGGCATGATCTCCCTTTGACAAATCCACATTGAGTAGGGTCAAGTGTTTGGAGCTTACCAATATCTTTGTTGACAAGGTCCATGATGATTCTTTCCATGGCCTTGCAGACATGTCTATTCAGGCTAACAGATCTATCATTCCCGTGGTCAGTAGAAGTACCACTTTTGTGCAAGGGGATAATGGTGGTCTTTTTCCATTCAGCTGGAATGAAGTCAGTGCTTAAACTATGATTGGAAAGAGTACCCGATGGTGTTGTTAATTCTTGTTTGAGCCCTTGTAGGATGCAGCCTGTGATGTCATCAGGTCATATGGATGCTGTGTTTTTGTCATTAGAGAAGACATTCACAACCTGATCATTAGAGATATAAGGTAGAGGAGAGGTGGTAGGGATGCCTTGGTGTAAGTGTGGCAGGGACAGGGCAGAGAAGTTTTCACAGAACCTGTCAGCTAACAGTTTAGTGATGTCCACAGGCTCTGTATATGTGATATCATTAACTACCAATTCGGCACAAATCTGGGCCTTTCCTTTTACTTTACGGGTGTAACTAAAGAGCACCTCATGGCTGTCTTTAGTTGAGGAAGCTAATTTGTATCTGTAGTTTGCTTTGGAGGACTTCACAAGAAGTCTTATTTGCTTTCTTCAGCTGAGGAGGGAGTTTTTCCAGTTTAAGGCTTGCTCCCTCGTACTTTTAGACAGCAAATTCTTCCTCTTATTGTAAAGCATGTTAATGACAGTTGTCCACCAAGCAGGTTTGCTCTTCCTTGAGGAGCTTGTTTTGGTTCTATCAGGTACAGATGAGTCAATGCAGTTGTTCAGGTGTTTGTATAAAGCATTTGTGTAGAACTCAGCATAGTTGTCTGTTCCATATGAGGGAGGAGGTGCACTGAAGCTATTTATACCATCCCATAAGAGGTTATATCTGCTTTGGAGAAGTTTTTTAGTTTAGTTGGTGTTGGGGGGGGGGTAGGTGTGATAGTAACTTTGAATGAGACTGATTTATGGTCAGATCTTACCAGGGAAGACTTCACAATAGTGATGCTACAGTGGTCCCCCGGATTGGTAAGCACCAGATCCAGGATGTTGGCTGCCCTTGTGGGGGTATCAACTAGCTGGTCCGGAAGTCTAAGAACCTTTGGGCAAGTCAGTTTACACATGAGCAATTTCCCCAGTCAATGGATGGGTAGTTAATGTCACCCAAAACCATGGTGTTCAGATGTATCTTGATAGACTCAAGTAGATCCAAATAGTCAGAGTGGGTGTCTTGTTTCATGGAGGGGGTCCTGTAGCTGGCAATGACTTGAATAGGTGTCCTACCAATAGTTATTATCTCCAGGGAATCATGCTGCCTAACCAATCTGGAGGTGTATTTATCTTTAATGAATACTGATACACCGCCTACTTTAGTTTTCACACCTTCAGTTTGTGGTCTGGATGTGTGGAAGGAGGTGTAGCTCGATATGGCTGGAATGCTCTCCACAGCCTTGAACCAGGTCCCCATGACTGCACAAATGTCTGTGTCTTCCAAGGTAAGGACTGTTTCCAGTGAATGCAGTTTCATGTTAAGACTCCTAGTGTTTAACAGCAAAACCTTGAGGTTGTTCTGAGATGGAGTTCTTACCCAGGAATTTTGTCCTTGAGACACTACCTAAAAAAAGCACTGGGTGGCAAGACATTGGCCAGCAGCTGAAATCCCAGGGGTGACAGATGAAGACCATCTCTGACAAAGCAGCGAGGCCTGTTGAACATGTCATCCCAGGCTGACAGATACTGAATCCCCTTGGAATGACACCAGAAAGAAAGCCAATTATTGAAGTCAATCATTTTCTGTTTGTATTGAGGCATCATCCTAGGTGAAGGTAAAATGCTGCTTAAGCCTAGGGATATACCAACCTGAGACACATAGTCTTAGAGCTCAGTCATGTCTTTCTTCATTTAGTCCAGAGAGGTACACCTCAAGTCATTCACACCAACATGGACTATGACAGAGTCATTGTTGAGAGACTTGAGTGCATGTGTGATATGAAGTGAAAAAAAAGCCAGTATAGCTGATCAAAACTCAGTTTATTGCACATACCAGCTTTTTTATGTGCAGGATTATGGTATAGTGAGGATCAGGGAATGTGCCCTTATCCCACTGTAGTCCAGTCTCAGAGTTGGTATATATAGTTAGCAGGGGGCCTTTCCCTCCCCAAAAAATAGATTTGTGTTTTTATAATTTTCAGTTAGCTGGTGATTGACCAGTTTTGCTTGATCACTTGCAATTCGATTTTTATTTCAAGTATATGGACATATGTCCCTAAACCTATGTCTCTATCTATATTTATATCTATATTGGTTAGCTCACCTTAACTGATTGCTCATTTTTCGTGAGTGTTGAATTTTGACGACAGCAAAGCTGTTGACAGAATTGTGCAAGATCATAATGCTGCCAGAATTGAGGAATATGACTTATCCCTGGTATTGTGTTATTTCAGAGTTGGGATATATAAGTAGCAGGGGGGGTATGTAAAATTATTGCTTTTTTGTTGTCATGTTCTGGGTGACATCCCGGAGCATATACTGTTGCTAGATGATTTGCAGGTTTTATCATTTGGTGTCAATTATATGTAAGTTGATCTAATGTGGGTTAGATCACCTAACACACAGACACACAGACACACACACACACACACACACACACACACACACACACACACACACACACACACACACACACACACACACACACACACTCCATCTATCTACACACATATATTTATTTGATTTTATTTTACATTTGTTGACCAAGAACTTCTGACTAGGACAGAGCCAACGTTCAGCGGAGGCGTGGGGAGAAATGATCCAGGCACATGTCTTTGGAATGTAAAGTAGTGGAATATACATATACATGCATAAATAACATTTTATTTCCAAATTAATTTTCTTTTATGAAAGACTCACTTCATCAAACCAACATTCCCAACAACAGACACATGTTTTGCCTTAATGACTGTGCCAGTGTCCTGGGGTCCAAATATTCATTAACCATTAAATACAAAAACGTTGCATACTTTAACCAAGAGATGCAGTTAGAGTCAGGACCAATCTACCATAATGAATACAGACCTAAATAAATTGCAATGACACAAGGTTTCTTTAGTACAAGAATAATAGCAAAATATTCACCTTCACATAAAGAAACCATAAATAAACACTAGTGACAAAAATGAAAAATTTTATATAGCTATACCTGTATATCTATCAATTTATGAATCTGTCTATATAGGTGCTGAAAAATGAGTTAAATGGCAATTTGTCTCACTGTGTTTTCAGGTCAGTGAATATAACTAAGTGTGTAATTGTTGGGTGTGGTTTCATTTGAATGGAGTAGGTTCAAATATTTTTGAGTCAGATAAGTGGGATTAGGTTGGGAGTATGTGAGAATGTTTGTTGGTTTGGAGATAGCATGAGGGCCAATAAAGACAATAAATATTGTGGTGTGTGGGTTGTTAAAGTAAGGTCCAGCTAAGTGTGGTGTGTGTGTGTGTGTGTGTGTGTGTGTGTGTGTGTGTGTGTGTGTGTGTGTGTGTGTGTGTGTGTGCGTGTGTGGGTGTGTGTGTATGTGCATCTGTTTGTGTTTGTTTGTGTCTGTGTTTTTTCTACATGAGTGTCTATGGATTAGGGTGAGACTAAGGGGAAACATTTTCTTGTGAGAGTACAGGAGGGTCTTTGGTTATGTGATAATTCTCTCTCTCTCTCTCTCTCTCTCTATATATATATATATATATATATATATATATATATGGGTTCATATTACCTAATCGAACTTCCAGACGGTCGAACACCAGAAGTTCGAACCTGGAAGTTCGAAAGGTGAAAATGTTGAAGCCGTGGAAGTCTAAATTCTTTCCCAGGGAAAGAATTTGGTTGGACGTTTCTCCGGCTTCGACATTTTCTCCACTGTGGTGCGAAGATTACGTAACAGGTTAAGGTAAATATGTGATTGTGATGGACATTGGGGTTAGGGTGCGGGTAAGGTAAGTGTGCGATAGTGACGGACTTTAGGGTTAGGGCGCGGGTAAAGTAAGTGTGCGATAGTGACGGACTTTAGGGTTAGGGTGCAGGTAAGGTAAGTGTGTGATAGTGACGGATCTTAGGGTTAGAGCGTGGGTAAGGTAAGTGTGCGATAGTGACGGACCTTAGGGTTAGGGTTTGGGTTAAGGTTAGTGCATAGGTAGTTGTGTATGTAAGGTTTAGTGTAGGTTTATAAGGTTTTTGGTGTGCTTGTGTTGTGTGTGTGTTTTTTGGAACAGCAAATTTTTTCCCTGGAAAAAAATTCCCTGTTTTGATGTTTCAATGTTATTACATTTCTATCTTCCAAGTTTGAACATCTGGTGTTCGACCTTCTGGAATTTCTATAATGTAATATGAACCCTATATATATATATATATATATATATATATATATATATATATATATATATATACACACACACACACACACACACACACACACACACACACACACACATATATATATATATATATATGTATACGCACATATATCTTTGTATCTGTATCTGTATATATATATATATATATATATATATATATATATATATGTATTACACACACACACACACACATATATATATGTATATATATATATATATATATATATATATATATATATATATATATATATACTCTTACTTCTAAATCCTGTAATTTCAGAATCCCAAAGATAACAATATTGAGATGACAATCATGAAACTTAAAATACCAAACCACTTAAGTTTTCCCAGGCACATCTCATGGCATCTCAACCTGTAAGCCCATAAAGCAAACAACTACATGGTGCAATATTTTGGCCATAGGGGACTCTGTTGTAAGAGAGTTGTCCCACTCACTAGGCTGAGTAAGGACAGAGTCATGATCAGTTGCCCGTCGGAACCAGGATCCAAAATGTCACACAACATGCTCTCAGGTTATTGAACCATATTAGTATGGCTCAGTTAAAGTCCGTGTGGGTGTAAATGACTTGAGATGTATCACCTTGGAGTATATGAAGAGAGCGACTTAATGGAGCTCTTGGACTATCTGTCCCAAGATCCTAACATCGAGCAGCATTCTACCTTCTCCAAGGATGATGCCACAATATAAATAGAAGATAATTGACTTTAACAATAGGGTTTTTTGTGTCATTTGAAGAGGGTATAATATTTCACAACTTAGGGGGATATGGTAGACAGACCATGATGTTTTGCCAGGCATGGTTTGCACCTGTCTCCTTAGGCTTTCATATATTGGCTAAAAACTTATCCTCCCCTACAGTGCCCTTTTTAGGCATTGACAATTTGATACATCTTCTGATATTGCAAAACAAAATTGAGAACATTTAAAGTTATTACTACACTATGCCTGAAGTCTAAAGTGTAAACTCCACCAGCAGCAGGCTCTGCTCACACTCAAGAATGTAGATGTTTGTGCATTAGCTTAAAGCCTTGTAGAACACCCTTGTAGTACAGGGCTACACTGCCTTCCATGCCATTAGACCATGTGCTGCACATGAAGGGGACAAAAGGTGGAGGTTTCTCAGTTTACATGAAAAGCATATGTACCTCAAGGCTGGTCACTTGGTACAATGCACTTGAGCTTCTCCATGTTGAATTTACCATATGAAAAGTACCATAACATATCATTGCAAGCTATAGGTCTCATTCTGTGACCCATAATACATACTTAAATGTACTGGAGACTCTTTCCATTCAACCCAATACCATATTTGTGGACAACTTTAAGTACCCTCACTGTAAACTGGGAATAATACATGACCCCTAATATGCATGATCAGAGATTCCTGGACTTTGTAAACACAAATACCCTAGACTAACTAGTTTGTACACCAACTAAGGGCACAAACATCCCTGACCTGCAACCATCTTTGACCTTGTTCTCACAAACATGGCAGAACTTTTCTCCATTCTGAGTGCATTGTCCTCACTGGTCAGGTCAGGCCATAAAGCTGTCACCTTATTTATTTATTATTATTTATTTTACATTTGTTAACCGGGATGGTCCGACTGGATACATGTCCTTTTTCAGCGGAGGCCCGGGGAGAAAAGCTCCAACAGAGTTACATTGATAATTAGGTACAGTAAATGAGCTGAAAGAACTTAACAAAAACATAGGCTATTTACATACAAGTACAAGACTGCCATTACTATTTCTGAGATTACTACAAATGTAACATTAATAACATATTAGCAAGGATGGTAGGCAATATAATGACATAGAGTTAGACAGGATACATATTTCCTTATCACAGTATACAAAGTACTTATCATCTTAGCTAGTTGTTTATGTTTTAGTTAATGGCACAGAGCTAGTCTGGGTTTGAGCAAGGACATAGCCAGTGTGACTTGAAGTGGAGTTTTAGACTATTTTTGAATTGACTTAGAGAAGTTGCAAGCGTGATGTTATTTGGGAGAGAGTTCCATATTTTACCAGTGGTGTTGGCAAATAGCGCCTCACCACCTAGGTTGAGAGATTTAGTTGTTTGGACAAGGAGTCTGTTTGCTGAGCGAAGGCAGCTTAGATTGGAGTAGGGAGTCATTAAGTTTTTTAGTGCTGGGGTATTCTCAGGTTGTTTAAGGATTTTGAAGGCCTCTATGAGTTGGGACTGGTGAAGAAGGTGTGGGAATTCTATCCATCCAAGCTTTTTCAGGTTAGTACAGTGTTGTGTTCTGTAGGGTAGGCCTGTAAAGAACCTGGCAATGTGATTATAGCAGGATGAGAGCTTGGCCAGATCAGATTTGTTAAGGTGAGTGAGGACAGGAGAGGCATATAGTAGGGTAGAGAGAAGGTGTGAATGGGCTGTGGCTGCCCTGGCATTCGGGGTAAGGAAGGCTTTAATTCTATATAGGGTCCCAAGTTTCTTGTTGACTGACTTAATGGCTTGGTTGATATGTATATCAAATCTGAGTTTATTGTCAATGTTTACTCCTAATAGCTTTGTATAGGTGTCTGGGGAGATGATGGTCCCATTATTGGATTTTATAGTGAAGTTTTCAGTCGGAGATCTATTGGTTGGGTAGAAGAGAAGTAACTTGGTTTTGTTTGGATTTAAGATCAGGAGATGGTTGGCAAGCCAGTTTTCGACTTTGGTGAAGCTATGTTGGGTGGTAGTTAGTAGATTTGCAAGAGAGGCCTTGGAACATATTATAGTCGAGTCATCTGCATATTGAATGCAGGTGGCTTCAGGGATGACTGTTTGGATGTCGTTTATGAAGACTGAAAAGAGGAGAGGTCCTAATATGGAACCTTGAGGAACTCCTATGGTATTTGGTAGTAGGCAGGGGAGCTTGTTTTGCCACATTACTGCTTGTTGTCTCCCAGTGAGGTAAGCTTGAAACCAGTCAAGGGCTGGTGTATCTAGATACAGGGTTTTTAAAGTAAATAGAAGTAACTGATGGTTTACCATATCGGAGGCTTTCGATAGGTCCAGGAAGAGAGCGGAGGATATTTTTTTATTATTCCGGTTAAAAGATTAATGTTTTCAGTAAAAGAGAGGAGGGCAGTGGTTGTACTATGATGGGGTCTGAATCCATGTTGAGAGTCTGTGAGTAGTTTATTTTGGGTTAGATAGAGCATTAGTTGGCTGTGCATGCACTTTTCCATAATTTTGGCAAGTGGTGATAGTATGGCTATAGGTTTATAGTTGGATAGTTCTGTGGATGAACCTCCTTTGTGGAGTGGAATAACAGGATATTTTCTAAATTGAGGGGATTGAGGCCTCGGTTATGGTTCTGTTAATTAGGATTGAGATAGGAAATAATAACAAAACCTGGGACCCCAGCTAACCCTGGAACTTTTAGGAATTATTCTAAAGCAAACTTCATAGGATTAAGTAACACCTTAACAAAACTCCATGGTCCCCCAAACCATAAGAATGCTTCTGCCTATGCGAAAGTGTTCATGGAAACCCTGTATAATCATATCAACAGCTGAAGACAGAAAGCTGTACCAACCCATGCAAAGCATAAGGTCAACTCAAAAAGAAACCATCCTGTTGGAATCCAAACATTAATAGATTGTACCACAAAAATAAGAAAATCATGCAATTTTTGGCAAGATAAAAACTCCTTCACCAATCTAAGCAAACTACTCTGGGGACTTATAAAGTCCATCAAAAATAAACTTGAGGTAAAAATAACATAATAGGCTAAGGACAATCACAAAGCTTTCTTTAGCTATGTCCACAACTTCAAACACAGTACACAACAATGTACTGAATTAATTGTAAATGAAGCCACCTTATTGATCCAAAATATAGTAAATATACTGGCTGACAAAGTCAGCTCCTATTTTACTGTAAATTTTCCACAAATCCCTCCTAGCAAATACCCAGAACTTTCAAAATTATCTCCAGGGAACAGGTCCTCAAGGAACTCTCCAAGGCCAAGAGGACTGCACTGATGGGCCCTGATAATGTTCTGGGATGCCTCCTTAATAGCATGAAATGTGAAATCTCAGGGTGACTAGAATTACTATTTAACCAGTTTCCAAACAGGCATCATGCAAACAAATGGAGGACTGCAGCAGTTTTTTTTACTGTACAAGGGTGGGCCATCCATGTACCTGGGGAACTATCGACCCATAAGCTTGACTAGTCTAATATGTAAAGCCATGTTAAGAATAATCATGGATATGTTAAATGATGACCCAAGAAACCTACAGATACTAGATCCAACTCAGTTTTGTTTCATCAAGTGCAGGTTATGCCTTCTCAGTCTTTTGAACTTCTTTGAGAAGGTCACCAAAACAGTGAACAAGGGCAAGATGGTGCACACTGCCTGCCTTGACCTGGCTAAAGCATTCAACACAATACCCTACTCAGGCATTGTAAATAAGTTCACTGAATTAGGTATTAACCACTACATCACCTGCTGGATAGCCATCTGGCTCACAGACATGACCCAAGAAGTTAGGATAAGGGAGTCAACTTCCACAAAAAAGGCTGGCCCCAAGACACAAATATCCCCCAAGAAGACCTAGCTCAGACTAGTAACTGATGCCAAAGTCACAGTCTCAAACCCAGTGCCAAGAAGTGTATAACAGTATCATTTGGAAAGACAGCCACCCCTGTAAATTACTCTATTAATAAAACACCCCTAAGAGTAGACTCTGTAGTTAGGGATTTTTGAACGCATGTAGACAGCAACTTGGCCTTTGACCATCATGTGGCTACAGTAGTAAGGAAATAAGGCTCACTACTGAATTGTTGACAGTTGAAATGCCAAGTGAAGAACAGCCCCCCAAAACACACCAAAAACCTTGAGCAAATCTAAAAAATCACTTTTCTCCTTTAAACTTCTTTTTGAAGGAGGCAAGCCCTTCCCACCCCCCAGTCTTACATATACCAACTCCAAGGTCACCATACCTTGGAGAAAAGGGAATGTTCTGAGAAATGGCATCTTGGACTTTGAATGGACTGAAAGATCAGATATATATACTGTCTCTACATTTCTGTACTTGCTCTAATGGATCTTAACATTTCAAATGGTTTCCAGGAAATCATTTTATGCTGCACAATTTATAAGCAAAGCTTTGGTGTCCAGTCCAAATATGTAATTTTCTGTTGTACTCTGCCCTCATAAGACCGGTCAATGAGTACCATGGCCCCCTTTGGCATGTACCTGAACAGACATATACAACAAGTGGAGCATTCACAGAGGTTCCTCACAAGAATACATGGTTTAGAAAGCAAGTCCTATACAGACCACCTCAAAGCCTTATCTTTATATTCAGTCTCTCACAGGCTGCTGAGAAGCAACCTATGACTGTCCTGCAAAGCATCCTCATATTCAACCTTAATGGACATGTTGCACATCCATAAAACAAATGGCATCAGGGACATCTAATACAGGGACATAACAAAGCCCACAGCATACATAAGACATGCAGGAGGGGCAGTTATATGTCTCAAAGCAATCACTTCTATGTAAAAGGCTTCCAATCTCCTATGGTCTTCCCCCTGTTTGCACCCATTTCACCACTTTCCTATATATCCCATTTTCACACCTTTAATCTGGTCAAAAGGTAGAATCACGCACCATGCACATGACAGAAATGCCCAATGGTAAAGCCCTTCACTTTTTGTCCTCTACGTTTGCAAGGAGTTTGGCATAGTGCACCAGTGCCGATTGAAGGTGAATGTCTCTTCATGTCCTATGACATCAGCCACACTAGTCCAATTACCTCTGTGCTTAAATGTAACCACTTTGCTATTGCTTATTTATTATTTTATTATTATATGCTATTGCTTAAACATTACTGCTTAAGGAATACCTAACCAAAAACTGACTTTACTCCTCTACTAATCCAGGTTGATTATGCTATCCTTCATTGTTCTTACAACACAAATATCTCTACCCTTACTAAGTTCTAACATCCATCTATCCCTTCTCTCACTAAATTCCAATTTCTCTGTACCCATCATTCCTGTTTTTATCTGCCTGTCTCAAGCTTCCTACAGTTTCATCATATTCCCTCCTTGTACTTCACCTCAGTTTTGCCTTAGCTATCACTGTTTACAACAAGTAACACTAGCAAAGCAACAATGTGGGAGTAAATGACCTGAGACATACCTCCCTAGACTATATGAAGAGAGACATCATAGAGCTTTCAAAATATGTGTCTCAGGCTGGGATGAGCCTAGCATTGAGCAGCATTTTACCTTCTCCAAGGATGATGCCACAATACAAACAAAAGATAATTGACTTTAATAATTGGCTTAGTTTCTGGTATCATTCTAGGGGGGGTGCAATACTTGTCAGCATGGAAGGAGATGGTCAACAGGCCACGCTGCTTTGCCAGAGATGGCCTGTACCTCTCCCCTCTAGGCTTTCGAATATTAGCTAAAACATTGTCTTCCCCATAGTGCCTTTTTTAAGCAATGCCAAACTGAAAGTACTGCCAACATAGCGAATCAAAACCAAGAAAATCTAAAGGTATTACAGCTCAATGCTAGGAGTCTAAACAAAAACATCTAGTCCCTAGGAGCTCTCTTTACCCTAGAGAATGCTGATGTCTGTGCGGTCTCTGAGACCTGGTTTAAAGCCATGGACAGCACACCAACAGTGCAGGGTTATAATGCCTTCCACACATTTAGACCAGTTATTTCACAGGCAGGGACTAAAGGTGGAGGTGTCTCTATTTATATCAAAAATAAATATACTTCAAGGCTGGTCAAACAAGACAATCCACTTAGCTGCTCCATGTTCAAATCACTATAGATAAAATCCAATATCACTTCCTTTCAAGCTGTAGGTCCCCTTCTATGACCCAGGAAACCCATACCATGTATTTAAACTTATTAGAGACATTAACCATCAAACCCAATACCATAATTATGGGTGACTTTAATTACCCCACTATAAACTGTGAATCCTATACGACATCAAACGTACATGCACAGAGATTCCTGGATTTTGTAAACACTCTCCCTGGACTAGATAGTCAGTATACCAACTAGGGGTGCAACTATATTGGATCTGATCCTCACTAGTATGGGAGAGTGCTGCACACCCCCTACTGTAAGTAAAAATAAAATGTGGACCGCCAGCTAAACCAGGAATATTCAGGAACTATTCTAAGGCTAACCTCCTGCTATTAAGTGAGAACCTGGCACACTTTCAAGCCCCTAGAAACCCTGAGAACACTTCTGCCTATGCAGAACTGTTCACAGAAACCCTGTACAAGCATGTTAAAGGCTGTATAGAGACAGCTGTACCCACCAGCAAGAAGCACAGACCTAACTCAAAAAATAAGCCACCCTGGTGGAATCACAAAATCAATCGGATGAATAACGTGAGGAAGAAAATCATGGCAGAAATTAGGAGGTGCAGCACCCAGCAGGACAAAAGCAGTCTCATTAAACTAAGCAAACAGCTCAGAGGACAAATAAAGTCTACCAAAGCCAAAATTGAGGTAAGTTTGGCCTCCCAGGTCAAGGACAACCACAAAGCATTCTTCAGCTATGTCCGCAACTTCAGAGGCAATGCACAATTGTGTGCAGAGCTCATTGTAATTGGAGCCACCTATACTGAGTCAGAAGACATAGCAAAGCTCCTGGCTGATAAATTCAGCTCCAGCTTTACCCTTTTCTCACCCTCAACCTTCCCTCATGAAATATCATCAAATATAACTCCCCCCTGCTATCGCTAGGGAATAGGTCCTAAATGCTCTCTCTAAGACCAAAAACACTGCATCAATGGTCCCAGGCAATATACCAGGATGCCTTCTAAATAGCATGAAACATGACCTATTGGGCCTCTGGAATTACCATTTAACTCTAGCCTCCAAACAGGCTTCGTGCCTCATGAATGGAGAAAGACAACAGTCATCCCTCTGCACAAAGGTGGGCCATCTACAGATCCTGGAAACTACAGACCCATAAGTATCACTAGTCTTATATGTAAAGCCATGGAAAGAATTATCATGGAAATGATCAATAGAGGTATAGTAAACCTCCAGACACTGGACCCAACCCAGTTTGGTTTTGTAAAGGGAAGATCATGCCTACTCAACCTGGTAGACTTCATTGAGAAGGTCACCAAAGCATTGGATGAGGGCAAAATCGTTCACACTGCCTACCTTGATTTGGCCAAAGCTTTTAACACAATATCCTACTCAGGCATTGTTGAAAAACACAAGAGGTTAGGTACAAACCCATATGTCACCCAGTGAATAGCCAACTGGCTCACAGACAGGACCCAGGAAGTTAGAATTGGGGAGTCCACCTCTACAAAGTGGCCAGTCATAAGTGGAGTCCCTCAGGGATCAGTCCTTGGACTGTTCCTTGGACCGCTCCTTTTTGGCATTTACTTCTCAGAAGTCAAGGCCAATGTCAGTGGCCTCTGGCTGACTTAATTTGTAGGTGATTGCAAATTAGGAGCTGTCATTGAATCCCACACTGACACAAACATTCTCCAAGAGGGGCTGATACAGACAAACAACTGGTGTCAGAGTCATGGTCATGGACTAAAACTAAATGCCAAGAAATGCATAATAGTATCCTTTTGGAAGTCATCCACCCTGGTAACTATCATATTGACAACACATCTCTTAGAGTTGATCCAGTAGTTAGGGACTTGGGGACACACACAGATAGTAATCTAGCCTTTGATCATCATGTGTCTACAGTGGTGAGGAAAGCATTCTATGGTGCACAACTTATAAACAAAGGTATGGTATCTAAGTCCAAGGAATTCATTGTTCCAGAGTATTCAGCATTCACCAGACCTATCACTGAGTATAATTCTCCCTTTGGTATGTACCTAACTAGGCATATCCAACAACTGGAGCATCCACAGAAGTTCCTCACTAAAAGAATTCAGACCATAAGTAATATGCCCTATGCAGACCACCTCAAGGCCCTATTCCTATATTCTGTCTCCCACAGGCTTTTGAGGGGAGATCTATGCCTGGCATACAGGGCATTATCAGATCCCACTCTGATGGACCTCCTTCATATCCACAAAATAAACAGTACCAGAATAACCCATTCTAAACACTTAAACTGTGCCTGTGATATAAATATGACCTATTGGAGAGATAGGTATGTTTCCCACAGACTACCCCATCTATGGAACAGGCTCCCCATCTATGTGAAGCAGAGTTCCTCCCTAATCCAATTCAAGTTCAACTTGGACAATTGGATGGGGAACAAAAATTCATTCCTGGTTTGGCACCTATGTCTCTGATGCAAACAGGTAACCTGCAAATGGTTCATCTCCCAGGCCCATGCTTACACTTATCAAGGGTATCAGAACACGTCAGAGATTCGGGATGCATGGCTAGGCTTAAAAAAGCCATTGTGGCCATTAGCCTGGTAAACACCTATGAATCTATGAACAACCAGACATACTCTTCTTCATATATCATACATGTATTTCATAAATATTTATCACCAAAACCATGCTATTGATCTACTGATCAGTCATTTCTCTATGATGGCATAAGCTATTTCCTGCTATTTTATTTGTCAAATTTCTTTTTTCCACTTTATATTATTCTCTCAGTTTTATTGTTTATGTATAAACTATTTACTACCTAAATTTAGCAAAGTTATGTATTCTTGATGGCTATCGATTTTTGTACTGTTTGTAATGTGTTTTTGTAATGGAGCTTTGATCCCCAAGCCTTTCCCAAAAAAGGGCCACTGGCCCAGTCAGACATCCCCAGTAAACAAATGTAAAATAAAATGAAATAAACTTGCTGCACTAAAAGAATACATTAAAGTTAAAGCAGAGTAAATGCAGTACTTTGAAATATTTACTCTAAAGGTTATTTAGACTGCTGAATGTAAATGCAAATCAACATCTGCACTGTTTACATAAATCACTTGAATGGTGTTTATTTTTATACAGTAATTCACTGTAGTCATGGCTTCTCACATTTGCTGGAATTATCACATTTATTTATGTAATGCCATAAAATGAAAACGAAGCACCAAAAGACCACTGAACAAATAAAAATGTAGCAGAGGATGAGGAAAGTCTCCAAACCACTCCAAATGAGAATGTCACAATCCATGAATGCAAAATCCAAGTTTATTGGTAAAAGACAATGAAAAGCCAATCAATAGAAAGCCAGTAAGATCTTTCGTCCCATAACCACAAAACTTCAACAGACAAGTGAGACAAAAAAGCAAAAGGCTTTTAAAGACAATCACAAGTACTAATTTCACTTCTAACCACACCCCTTAAAGCTATCACATTCAACATGAATCATTTTTTAAAAGAATAAATATATATAAATACAAAAGCATACACATTCTAAAAATACAAGATCATAAAAAGAATGCGTATGCTTTTGTATTTATATATATTTATTCTTTTTAAAAATGTATTCGTGTTGAATGTGATCTTATAGCTTTAAGTGGGTGTGGTTAGAAGTGAAATTAGTACTTGTGATTGTCTTTAAAAGGCTTTTGCTTTTTTGTTTCACTTATCTGATAAAGTTCGGTGGTTACGGGATGAAAAAGCTTACTAGCTTTCCATTGATTGGCTTTTCATTGTCTTTTACCAATAAACTTGGATTTTGCATTCATGGATTGTGACATTCTCATTTGGAGTGGTTCAGAGACCTTCCTCATCCTCTGCTGTAGTTTGTTTGTTATGGAATACCATCCTAACACCATGCATGAAAAAGTAGATTGACTTGGATTCGAACCATGTGCTATCTGTGCCGTAAGTATGAGATCAATGTTCTTATACCTGCTGCCACAGGGAAAGATTGGCAGTAGGTGTATTTCTTATACTCAGTACTATCCAAAGTGCTGATGGCCACACCTCGCCACTTAGCCTGTTTGCACAGAGGAAGGTGAACCAATAGACATATCACTATTTTCCAGTTTAAGCAGAGACTTGTGCTTGGTTATCACTTAACTCCACGCAAATGGGAATGGCAATAACAATAGCTGTTAATGTCATAAAAGTTATGACCCAACATTTCTAATATAAGCTACAGTGTGAGCATCATAGTATCTGTCAACTATTTCTCCCATGCACAAGTACTTCTCACATTCAAGTTGTATTCATTAAATGTGAATCTTGCATGTGCAAACACTTGCCATCGTTCATGCAATCCAGTTGCTAAGCAGTGCAGTATGTAAAGAGATGTCTGGAATATATTGCTATAGTTATTGCCCAGTTATTCTTCATCTCTTCAAAAGCCATTTAAAACACAACCAAAGGGAAGGGACTTTGTTAGTGACTGAATACATATTTACCCAGACTCATGTGTGCCCTGCACCCATGCATTTGAAAATGGATATGTCAGTAATAGGTCAAATGTCAACTACACTACAACAATAAATAGCACAACTGTATTGGCACATTATTTAAAGTTTTATACTGAAAATAGACATTGAGATTGTCTTATACATGTCTTACTGTGGACATCAATCCATCACAATATGAACACACGTGCATCAACACTTGCATCTATGCTGTTCAAAAAATGTGTGTGTGTGTGTGTGTGTGTGTGTGTGTGTGTGTGTGTGTGTGTGTGTGTGTGTGTGTGTGTGTGTTTGTGACTTAAAATGTGTAATATGCACAACATATTGAGAAAAAGGTGCATGTATGTCTCAGTTCTGAAACATGCATTCTTGACAGCTTATTGCACATAGTTTGAGAACCCCTGTCTTTTAAAGTATATCTGCACATTGGAACCAAAACAGAAAATCCAAAGTCCACACTTTACTCATCACTCTCATAACAGGATATGCTACCTGCATCATAGAATGATGATATCTTCATCTATAAAGACCACTATGACAAGGAAAAATCAGACATCGATGATGGTGCAAACATCAACTAATGTGTTCTGCAGATGGGAACAAAATAGGTAGGGGTTCAAGTCACACAACAGCCAAAGTGTGTGTGTGTGTGTGTGTGTGTGTGTGTGTGTGTGTGTGTGTGTGTGTGTGTGTGTGTGTGTGTGTGTGTGTGTGTGTGTGTGTGTGTGTGTGTGTGTGTGATACTTGATGCTTGCTTAAGTACTGTGCTCTCTAGCTTGTGTAACTACAGAGGTAGGGGTGCTGATCTCACTGCAGTCAGCTTATATATGCATAGTCAGAAGAGCATGAGCCTCTATCCTACTGTCATCAATCAAGTCTCATGGAGAAAAAAATGTTTGCAGTCATACATGCCTACATCGTCATTTTATACAGGTCTCCCAACATCTTCTTCTAAGTATACACTGGTGATGTCATCTGCTATAAAGTGTTCTGCAGCAGTGCATAAGTCAGAATTTGGTTGTATTGCTTATGTTAAGTATAGAGTTATGTATATAGCTAGGTAGGGGTTGTAGTCTCACTGCAATCAACTTGTGTGTGTATTTGTTTGTGTGTGTGTGTGTTTGTGCACTCAGTTCACATTCAGGAGACCATTTTAGAACAGCATTTGAGATACTCCTACTACCATCTTCTTCTCACCAGACACTGATGATCTCATCTGCTATAAAGTGCAGCCTGATACAATGAAAGTCAGACTTGTGCTGTAGTGCATACATTAAGTACTCTGACCTTTAGGTGGGTAGCAGTTCTAATCTCACTGCAGCCAACTTGGGTGTGTGCTTGTGTTCAGTGAGCTGTCATTGTGGAGACCATTTTAGAGTAGCATGTGAGACACTCTTCCTAACATCTTCTTCTCAACACATGTTGATGATGTCATCTGCTGTAAAGTGCAGTCTGATCCCATGAAAGTCCAACTTGTGCTGTGGTGTTTGCGTTAAGTACTGTGACCTGTAGATAGATGGGGTTCTAAACTCACTGCAGTCAAGTTGTGTGTTTGGGTGTTCAGTTTAATTATCTCTGGACCACTAGATGTGTGGTTGCTAATTGTCCCATGGTGTGTTACACATGTCACTTATGGACAGAGGCAGTATGTAATACAAACACATATGCACATACCCTGCTATCTTCCACACGTACTATAGGTATTGCAATTTTTGATTAAATGCCATAATAATGGCTAGTATTTTTTGTGATGTTGGCCCTTAGCCTACTAATGTCCTATGACACTATAAACACTGCACATGTCAATGTTGCTATCATCTACATGTGCTATGTAGAGATGTGGATGTATGGTAGCTCTACAACAGTGTATTCCAATCTGTGATTTGAGGTACTGAATTGATGTCCGCTGCTGCATTTGATTACATGTTTCTTACATAACAGCTGTAGTAATATGCCTCCTGTTAACTGTTAAGATGGTATGATGCCATGTATGTTGTTTCCTTAATAAGACATGTGTTTTTGTAGTGTAGTATGCCAACATTCTAGCTAGTTGTCATTTAACCATCACAGTAACACTTGCAGTATGGCACAGGTATGCATGTGTATACCTACCATCATTAAATGCTCTGTGACATACATCAATATAACGTCAAACTGATTACACGGACACAGATGTCTTATTTCATCCTCATGTTGTAATGCTTTTATATACACAAACATACAAGTACTAGTGATTCAGTTGCAATCTTTGTGAATTCATTGTATGCACAATTGTGCTGCTATTCACAAAGATTATTGAGGTGGTTCCCAGCAGCATTGTGTGACTGACAGCATTTGCGTCAGTAACTGTTCTGCATAAACCACATTCACCTCATTTGTAATGTGTCCATATATGGTATCAGGGCACTCACACAGCTTTCCAGTGAAAAACATATATGCATATGATGGTATAATTGATCTAATTATGTGACATAGGCAGAGTTGCCTGACTGTGTGAAGACTTTCACTGTGTGGCATGTGATGCATTTATTAAGGTTGCATTTGGAAGTATTGTCAAAATTCATTTTTTAAATAAGTACAAAATGATATGGGGAATACACAACCAAGTAGCATAATTGTTAAAAAGTTTAGGCTGTTTCTGTTATTGCATTGTGCTAATATGTTAAACTGTTAAAAACTTTGACGGTTTCTAAATATTACTCATATTGCATTGTACAAATATGTGCACTCTACTAAAATGTGTTTTCTATTTGTTTAATTTTGCTTCATTTGTGCACATTACATTTCTCTAATAACTTACTCTTATGTTAAATCTGTAATTTATAATTTTCTGGAGCTTTTCTCCCCAGGACTCAGTTGAAAACAGGCTCCTCGTGGCCAATGGAGTATCCTGGCAAAAAAAACTATAAATAAATAAGTGCAGAGCTGTTTGTGGATGGCACCACACACACACACTCAACCATAGGAAAGAGACAATTTGCTAGTTGACAGATTTGGATCAAACTTCATCCTCTGTCCACACTGGACATTACCCAAAGTATACATGCAAACATTACTCAGCTTATTTTTCTCAAGAGAGCATCTGTTCTATGCACTCGGTAAGGCTAAAAACACAGCATCAATGGGCCTGATGACATCACAGGTTGCCTTTTCAATAACTTGCAACCTGATTTAGCATACACAGTTGGATCCCTACTTGACCACAGCCTCCAGATAGGCTATGTTCTGGCAGAAGGGTGTACAGCAAATGTCATCCACCTGAATAAGGGGGGGCATCACCTGAACCAAAGAATTATAGAACCATAGGTTTGACTCCCCTCATCTATAAGGCAATCAAAAGAATCACCATGGACCTTATCAAAAATGACATAGGTAATCTCCTGACTGTCTACCCAACCCAGTTTTTGATTCCTTAAGGATACATCATATCTGTTAAATCTGTTTGACTTTTTCAAGTTGGTCACCAAGGGCATGCATGATGGAAAGGCTGTGCATGCTGCCTAACTAGACCTGAACAAGGCATCTGACACAAATCCACAGTCAGGTATTATAGATAACTGTTTCAACTGGCCATAAATACATACGTTTCCAGGTGGGCAACCAAATATATCACTGACAGAACTTGTACTGTCGAAGTGCATGAATTCACCACTAGCAAGAGGCCAGCATACCTCCCAACTGTACTGAATTACTCTGTAAAAACTGAGTTTTGGGGACAAATAATGGGGTGCCATGATTCCAGAGTGGCACTCCTTCGTTTCTGACTTTTTCCCATCTTTTTTTATTTTCTAATTATTTTTCCCCGTTTTTGAACTGACATCATCACGTGCATGATGACGTCAGCTCTGTCAGGGCTTCCAGCCTGTCAGAATTGAGCTCAGGGGCTCACTGCACACATTTCTAGCTTGTACGCAAGCAGGAAACATATTTTCAAATGGATCTACATTTTCAGCGGCTTGTACGTGAGCGGGAAACATATTTTCAACTGGATCTATCTTTGGCTGGTGGCTGCACTTGTGAGTGCTGTTCTGTTTTTATTCAAGGGATTGCTATGGATTGCGGTCAGAGGGTGAACAGATGACAGGATGCAGATGCACTTGCCGGGAATCAGAATCGCTCGAGCAGTAGGAAATATATTTTGTATTTTATTCTGACTAGGAATGTGTGTGTGTGTGTGTGTGTGTGTGTGTGTGTGTGTGTGTGTGTGTGTGTGTGTGTGTGTGTGTGTGTGTGTGTGTGAGACCTATGGGAAGTATAACACCATAGTTGTTTATGACTGCAGTAGTACCAAATGGTTTCATTAGTCCAGACAGTGTTCATGGAGGTACAGGGTGTTTGTTCGTTTACTTTATATGCCTATAACAGAATCTAGTAAACAACTGAGTTGCAAAACTCCATGCTGCTCACAAGTAATAGTTAATATGAATGTGAAATGTGCTCTCTCTCTCAATCAAAAGGAGAAAAAAGCAATACTTATAACCAGGTGCCAAATGTAGCAAGAAAAGTAATTTAAATAAAATTACGGTAACACACTGAAATATGTCAGATCTTGCAGTTATGTAGAAAGCACATTCAGTTCTGTCATTTCTTCCCTACATTGCTCTACTCTGTTAATTCCTGTGTGGATGAAATGAAGCAAACTGGCATTTATAAAAGTCTTGTTGGCAGCCAGGCAGCATTTCAGATTTAGTGCCATGCATTTTTTCATGTTGTTATGTCCCTCATTTGCCTTACTTTGAACAGAAGCAAAACATCTCACATGGTAATACCACTGTGCAAAAATAAAGGCAAGCAGTGTACCATAATTACTGGTTCTCTCTCTCCAAGGGAGAAAATTCTAGTAAATTAGTTACATAAATTACGAGATCATACTTAATGCATAGCTGGCATGAATGCTTTTGGCATCAGTTTAATGCAACCCTATTCAAACACATTACAACAATTTGCAGCATCTTAGCACACTTGTTAATTAATATTATTTAAGCTGTATATGGACATACCTAGTCAGATAGTGGACAGAACACTTAGCACATCTAGGCTTATTAGATGGAAAAAGTTGCAGTGTCTGCACACTACAGCAGAAGGCTTACATGCAGTATTGTCTGAAATAGCATAATGTCTCATTTGTAATATCCAGAGTTAAAATGTAAAACAAAGATACCTAGCATTTCTGCTCTTCAGTTCTTATTCTCAGCAGTACAGCAATTAGCTGCATTCTACAGTGGCCACTAGAGTACACAGTAGAGATACTGAGGCTCAAACCCTGTACCTTGGGTACAGGGCAAAAGGAGCCCAAATTTCCTAAACACCACCACTTGTGAATTTATCTTTGGTTTTAAGGATTTTTGTGGCAAATCACTGAAGGACTGAATTCACTAAAAAATCACATACATTTGAATTTCAGACTTTATATTCTTCAGAAAATAAATGGTAACACAAAACCTTTTATTCTAGAAATTTTCTAAGTTCAGTATTTGAAATGTGTCCCTATTTTGGGGCTGTACTCCCCCATTATTGACTGTGTCCATTTTTTTTGTGTTAAGAGGTTGAGAGCTATGGTGAGAAGTCAGAAATGAATTCACTAACTGATAGTCATTTAAGGTTTCAGTCTTCCTATCTTTCAGGAAATTGATGATTTGGCATAGTGGTATGTTGCTCTGACTGTAGTGCACAGGGTCCTGGGTACAAGACTTGGCAGTGAAATGTATTGTGATAACACATTTTATTCTAGCAACTTTCCAAAATGTTTGCCCCCCCCCCAAAAAAAAAGAAATTGAAAATAAGTGTGAGAAACTATGCAAGATGCCTATGGCTTACACTACTATCATTCTATATATATATATATATATATATATATATATATATATATATATATATATATATATATAGTGTCGGTGTGGAAGTAGAATTTTATGATGGAAATGTTCTTTATTAGGCAGTTTTGTCATTATTGGTTCATGTATTTTGTTTCATTGCCTACTGGAAAAATGTTCAAACAATAAATTTAAAATGCACTCTGTCTAACAAGTGTGGTGTATTATACAAGTAATATAATTTAATAAAGTCAGGAAGGTGCATCAAAGAACACATGTATGTTTCTTGTTTTTGTGTTCAAGGGGCTAATGATTTGAAAACAGCTCAAAGGTAATATTTATCCACCACTGACCAGATGCGTTTTCTTTGGATGTGGTGTGGGTTTCAATGCTGTTTCAGTGAATGTGAGTTTCAAGGGCAGAGAAGTTTTAATGCCAAGTTTATTTTCACTGTGAGACAGTATTGTTTTGTTTAGCAACTTTGCTTAGCAGATGTCTATTAGTGTTTGTGCATTGTGCTATAAAATGTAAAAATAAAATCCAAATAATTATTGTAGAAGTAAAGCAGTATGCACACATTAGTGTTTATGGTAAATGGGGCGAAATAGACAGGTAATGAGACATTGGAATGGCTGCAGGCAGACTCTGGTGCCATATTTTGGTTGTCTGTTCTTCAGTTTGTGTTTCAAAGTTGGTATCCCGCAATTCCATTGGATTGGGCAGGGTTACATAATTGTGTATGCAAATTTGATGTTAATCAGCGTACAGATTTATACCTATTTTTCATGGGCCTTGTCCAGATTTTTGATGTTTCCAGGTTGAGAGGTATGGAGGACAGTGACCAGTGATGTACCACAAGGTTCTGTACTCACCCTTTCCAGTTCGGTATTTACTTCACAGAAGTTAAGGCAAACTTAGACAGACTTTGTATTACCAACTTTGTGAATGACTACAAAATATGGACAATGCTTGAAAACACAAACACTACTGATATACTTCAGAGACTATTAATGCACAAAAACGATTTATGCCAGAGCCATGGAAATATACTAAATGAAAGCAAAAGTGGAATTATTCCCTTTTGAAAAGCAAATACCTAAGCTAATTACAATATAGACAGCATACCTCTATGAGTACACCCAGTTTTACATGATGTGGGTACTCAGTTACATAGTAATCGGAACATCGACCACCATGTGTCCACAGTGGTGACAAATCCCTTGAGTGGCACAACATCCACATCAAAGGACATTATAATGCCATTGTACTCAGCCATCACCACACCAATACTTGAGTATAATGAACCCTTTTGCATGCACCTCACCACACATCTGCAACAGCTGCAGCAACCCGGGTTTTTTCACAATGAAGATACATAGTGTAAGCAAGAAGTCATATGCAGAAAGATTTAAAGCCCTATTGCTGTATTATATCTGCACCAGATTACTAATAACTGGCCTACAGGGCAACCTACAATCTATCATTGATGGCAATGTTACACATTAACAGAAACTGCACAAGGGTCACTCATTCCATGGGTGTTAACCTAGCTTCTGATATAATAAATCATGTTGGAGAGAAAGATACATCTCTCAGACACTACCCCTTCTCTGGAACATGCTTGCCATTCACATAAAACAAAGGCCTTTCCTGACTCTGTTCAAGTGCAACATAGATAAATGGATAGTTTATCATGGTTGTACTCCTGATGTTTTGCCCTTGCTCCTCATGGATAGAGGCAGTTGATGTTAGATAACATATCATAGGAACATCGCTGTATGAACATTGTTCACATAACTGTTGAAAATTGCGTAAGTCAGGTTAAATACGGCTAGGCTTTTATAGGATCTTGACACTTTATCCTAGTAGTGTCTTGTGCACTTCTAAACTAATGGAGTTCAATGGCATTCTAGGTACAGCTATAGTGTGACTGTACAGCATCATGGACGTACCAGTACATCACATCAGTATTACCATCTGATAGTTTGCATGGACATATATGCATGCATGTAAGAATTTCAAGGTAGTGTAACATTTTCCATGGCAATGTCAGGGTGACAGTGATTGTGCGTCACGTGTTTTGGGTTTGACATTTGCTGATAGGAAGTGTGCTTCATGTATTGTTTGGTAAGTAACTGATATCACAGTGACAGCTTCTTAGGTTCATGGGTTCATAGGTTTATACTAGGCTATCTGCCCTAAGGCATTCATAAGCCTAGCCCAAATTTTTGTGGCTTACGCCACCCCTTATATGAAAAAATACTGTGCCCATTAGTTTGTTGTGCCTCTGTCCAGCAATGACACAGAGATGATTCCTGGGATAAACCTACGATCTCCCATCCACAGGTCAAGATTTCTCTTGAACAGAGCCAGCGAGGTGCTCTGCCTCACATGGACCGGGATTTTATTCCACAGCATAGGGAGTGTCTGAGTGATAAATCTATCCCTTCAGCACGTCCTATTTATATCCGTGCTAAGGTTTAAGTTGCTTGCTCTAGTGGTTTTAGTGGATTTGGATTTTTTGAGGTGGAGCATGTCCATTAATTCCGGGTTGGACATGGCCTTGTATGTCAGGCACATGTCACCTCTGAGCAGACGGTATGCAACTGAATAGAGCTGGAGTTTCTTCAATCTGGCAGCATATGACAGATTTTGGAGTCCCTTTATCCTTTTGGTGAGGAACTTTTGGGGTCTCTCCAATTGCTGCAGATGTCGGGTGAGATACATCCCGAATGTGGCATTGTACTCGATCATTGGTCTGATAAGTGAAGAGTACAGGGGAACAATTACCTCACTAGATCTGGATGTGAATCCCTTCATGATCAGGTGGGCAATGTAGAAGGTCTTTCTAACCACTTTAGCAACGTGAGTGTCAAAAGAAAGGCCACTGTCAACCTGGGTCCCCAGGTCCCTAATAACCTCTTCTGTGCTTAGTGGATTGCCACCTATATGGTAGCTTGGGGTTACCTTGTTTTTCCCAAAGGGTATGACTATACATTTTTTGGTGTTTAACTTCAGGCCATGGCTCTGGCACCAGCTATCTGTTTCCGTGAGTCCCTTCTGAAGGATATCCGTGTCCGATGCACTTTCCACTATGGCACCCAGTTTGCAGACGTCAGCAAACTTTGTCAGCCAAAGTCCTCCCATGTTGGCCTGTACTTCTGAGAAGTAGATGCCGAACAATAGGGGGCCAAGGACCGAGCCCTGTGGGACACCACTTGTGACCGGCTTGGAGTCTGACATAGCGCCAGCAACTCTAACCCTGTGGGTTCTGTCCTTAAGCCAGTTTTCTTCCCTCACTGAGACTGCACTTTGCAATGCTGAGGTTTCTGTGCACATGAACATAACTGATGCATTGCCATGAGTCTCACATAGTGCTGTTCATTGTAAGGGATAATTTCTGAATTCACACATTAATTGCAGATGGGGCAGGCAATATTCATTGCTATTACATGTGGCAGATGCATGCAATGCATAGCTATGTGTGGGGAATTCACTCAATAGTGTGTTGTTTTTAAGTGTTGTTACCCATATGGCAATAACTATCTCATCCAGGTATGCTTTACTCAAGTATATCACTTTTGCCATAGTGATCTCCCACAATTCATGCTGACATTTCAATCATATTCAAGCAACCCATTTTGCACAACTTCACAATATGCACATACCCCTATGTATATACCATCCTTGCTAAATGTCCTCTCCAGTAATCATGTCAGGATGTTTATGTCATAACCAATCATCTCTGTTGATATGTAACCTTGTGTGACAGTCACATAGTATAATATAATGTGTGATATAAATATACTCACAGCTTTATGTATTGTGCTATGTATATATGTAATTAATGCTATGCTACTGACTTGTCTTTGGAGTGTACGTACATTGACATGCCCTTATCTGGTATACATTACCATGTTTCACATGTCCTATTCCTCTTTCTTCATTCCTACCATTCATGTCTATGGCCCTTTCCAATATGCAAACTTCCCCAAACTAGTGTATCTATGCTGCATTCTATGTACCTTTGATGATCATCACAAATCCTTTATTGCAGTATGCCAAAAACATATTGTAGTGCACATAGCACTGAGTACACTTTACTGTAATGTGGTACTACTGCATTCACTGCATTAATTTTAACCCTGGTGATCATAAACTTGCCTGCATGTTCCATATGTGCTAGTGTTTCCTAACTTTAAACTTTATATGGTTTCCTAACTGGCAACACTGTTCCTGGCCATAAAACATCACTTGTATCTGTGTAAGTGCAATGCGCAGCATGCATATGCAATTAGCAGTGCTGCTCATTGCACAAACATGTAAACTCCATATAGGCCTAGTGCAAAGTCTACATGGAGTTTATAGAATTCCCGGGATATATTACTCTGACTGCCCAGCAGAAGCTTCTTTCATGTCTAGATAAACTCAGTGCATTCACATGACTACAATCCAACTGAAGTCTGAATTTGATAAAAAACAGATATTCGGCCTGATGACATATATTACTTTGTGACAGTTTCCCCAACACTGATGTACAGCAACTCTTTAACTAATAATTGCAAACATCAGGGGTGTAGGTTGTGCAACCCCATGTATCGTCCCCTGACTTTCCTCTACTCCACACAATCTTGCATACAATGACAGAAAAACAACTTAATCTAAAGCTCTCCAAATTAGCATTTGCCATTTGGCTGTAACGGCTGTATTCAGCAAAATTTTCATACCCATTCAGTACAAAATACCATGTTATCCATGAAAAAAAGTGTACAAAAGAGTATAAATATTCATGGAATGTTTTATCTTATTTCTGCTGAGAAAGCTGACATTATACAGATAAGGACTGCTTCAAAAATATGCTGGTTTCAAAGTCACCTGGTACATGGATAAATGCATGTTAAGTATTCAAAAAATGTTGCAGTATTTTCTGATGGTAGTCAAATTCCTCAAGGCATGTAGCTGAAACCTGTGTTCCTCCACAAACAGGATGAATGCATGATATTCTGATTTACAGAAATGTTAACTAGCCTTTTTTTCTTAACTATGACCACCAGTCCAATAACTCCTTAAATAACTCCAAATGTTAGCCTCAAGATTCCAGTCATTATATTCCTTTTAAGCTTGTAAAATGGGTTACAGGCCTAACCAAAGTACAACGTCAACATTTGGTGTGATCAAGTGGAAAATTAATTTGCTTACATTTGACAGGAACTGAAATAGAAAGTGGATTTGAAGTTTTACTGCTCTAATACTCAAAGAGACCAGATGCAGTTTATTTCAGCAGATAAAAATAAACTGAACTCACTTGCACTGTACAGTAATGACTGTTTATAGTTTTGGCATGTACACCGAGTTTTTAATCAGCATTCCTGCTTTTCATTGAGGAATCATGGGTAAGTTGAAGCATTTACACTACATTCCCTTTTACTGAACACTGGCAAAAGTCTTTGGAAATGGATCACGCAGCAGGAAACTGCTGCATTTAATAAATGACAAATCGATAGATGTGCCTATATTATTTCACGTATGAAGACCTTCCATCTTCCTTTACATCTGTTTTAATTTATAGGTCTCAAAACCTTTCAGAGAAGGTGCTGCAGCCCTCTGATTATAGTCATATATCAGCTCCACTTAATGCTGGACATGGGGTAGTGCAAAAGTGAAGGTCTGGCCTCGCACTGAAACTGAACCCACATTAACTAATTTCTTCTGATGGAAGCAACTGGTTTTGAAGAATAAAAGCACTCTCCTTTCTTCAGTCAGCTATCTTACGTCAATCTACAGCTGCCCTCTGCTCAAATCGGCATAAAGAGATCACCAGTTTGCAGACTTCTAGAATGAAAAATGAATTTTCAGTGTTGGAATGTCTTATCACTTCTGAATGGCACAGTGTGTTACTTAGACAGATCTGTGACCTTGCAGTCAAAATGCAATTATCTTAAATGATCCGACCTTTGACCCAGACATTCTATAAGGTCTGGCAGCATTTCTCATGTTCATACGTAATGGTTATTGTAAAACACTCACCCACTCCGTCATGAAAATATTCCTTGTGTAGTTTGCACTGAAAAGTTAGAATATACAGCTCTTGTTCAGCCAGGTTCCATTATTGTGTGTTTATTTTTCTTTTTACTCTTTTCGCACGTGCTGTTATCCATAATTAATTTATTAAATATTGTTAATCAAACTAGAAAAAAGGAAATACTAATGTTAATATTAGTAATATTACCGCATTATGTCGTGTTAATATATTTTAATTTATTTCCTTTGGAAATGAATTCAGTATGTTTTCTTAAGTGGATATTTTAAATAAATAAAAAGGAACAAATACACATGTGCATATCATTACTGTTCAAAAATAATTTTGAAATGAAATTTGAAACATCTAGATCCTGTGAATAGAGAAGTTTATTTTAAGTTGAAATAATCTCTATTTCAGACTGCCTGATATGACTGAAAATACCAAGCGTGCATATACTGAAAGTAAATATAGTCAATTTCATGTGCAGAATGCTGAGAATGTAAATGTCCATCTCAAAGCTATAGAGTACTGACTGGCCTCTGGATATGCAAAATTCTTAGACAGGGATCATGAAACAGCACATCCCCAGAGCTAGTGTATTTAACTGGTTTAGAGAAGAACAGGGTATTAACAAACATAATTGCACTTTTTGTAGCAAAGTGACAAATCAGAGGTAGAGAAGACCAGTTCCAGAACTAATAGTGAACACCTGCTCTTGCACTTCCAGTCCATTTATAACAAGAGAGCAAACATCACATGGATTGTTCATCCAATGACATAACTGCTGAATTATTTTAATGGGCCATCATCAAAGTCAAGATCTCTCAGTCAGCCCAGTAGCAGATAATGGCACGTAAACTCAAATATCTGATCACTCATCACTCATTAGACCCATTATAGAGTACAGTGCCCCTTTTGGTATGTACCTCACAAAATATCTACAACAACTGGAAAGACCACAGAAATACCTCACAAAGAGGATTACTGGCCTCAAACAGATGTCCTACACAGACCGTCTCAAAAAACTACAGCTTTACTCCATCGCATATCACCTACTCAGGGACGATCTCTGCCTAACATAAAAGCTATGTCAAACCCAGAGCTGTTGGACATGCTCCACTTAAAGAAATCCCAATACCTCCGAGCTACACGCTCTAGGGACCTAAACCTTGTCACCACAATAAACAGAACATGCTGGAGGGATAGATTCCTGTCCCAGAGACTTCCCATACTCTGGAACAGGCTACCTATCTATGTCAAACAGAGCTCCTCATTAGCACTCTTCAAGAAAAATCTTGATAATTGGATAGGAAATGGGAAATTCACCCCAGGGATCACTTCTGTGGCTCTGCTCGACAGGGGCACAGGAAAATAATTTTCTTGGGTGGCGAAAGCCAGGGTACATTTTTTGGCTAGCCTTATACAGGCCCTAGGGCCAACAGCCTAGTACCTACCTATGAACCTATGAACTTATTGACAAAAGTGGCACCAGTAATTAAGAGCTTCTCCATGCAAGGCAGTACTATGTCTGCATCACTATATAATGGTCAAAGTATTGCAACCCTTTCTAAGGACATGTAGTGCTTGCACCAAAGGGCCTTATTACTTAACATATTCAAAAATGTATTGACAAAAAAGGCACTGAACAGGCAAACCAGACTGTTAATCAAATGAAAAATATATATACTGATCTGGAGTACAGAACAAAATGTGAAATTTTAATGTTTGTTACTGCCTTTGTCTTCTCTTGTAGAAGAGACAAAAACACTCATAACAGCTTTAAAATCTGATCACATAATCTCTGTCAACAAATAAAAGAACTAAAAATCCCTGGTATAATAAAATACCTTTTGTATCACCATAGCCAATTTTCCATGAAGAGCAGTCACATGGCAAGTGGGAATGATTCAGAGACACACTGTGTGAGATTGTGGGAGAATGAGAAATGCCATAGTATGCATAACATGTAAATAGCAATATAACAACACGAAAATAAGAAACTTTATTAAACTGTGTGTAATGGCAGATGCAAATAAATAATATGCTAGAGTGATTCAAAAACATGTATATTTTGCATGGATAGACACTATCACAAGAATTGGTGCCCACAGTACAACCCTGGAGTTATGTGAGAGAGAGAGAGAGACCACTAAAATATGCATTAATAATTAATTATTAATGTTAATTTTTATTTCATAACTGGGTAGGCAGACTGGTCCTAAGAAACTTTTCAGCCATGATCCGGACCCACATGGGCAAAAATGACAGTGTTGCAATCTATGAGTTGTAGCACATGTAACAGTTTTAAGGGTCTATATTATAAGCACGAAACCCGAAATAGGCGAACGCCAGAAGAGCGACACATAAACGTTGATCAACAAATAGAGCGAAGGACAGAAACACCGAAATGCACAATGCCGAGCAGATTCCCGGAAGCAACAGCGCCATACACGTTAAGTAAACCCAAAGTAAACAACACAATGCAAAACACTTTTATTAACGTTTTTGCAGGGGGGCAAGCCCCACTGCACCCCCTCACACCTCCCCTACTTATATATACCAACTCCGAGACCACTCTACAGTGGGGAAAATTATATATTTCCTCATCCCCACAATCACTCTGCTGGCCAGGGAAATCCATTTGGCGTTGTCTTTCGGCATTTCTGTCCGCTGTTTTTGTAGATCGACGTTTATGTGTCAGTCATATAGGGTTCGCCTATTTCATCTTTCGTCTTTCCAATATAGACCCCAGATTTAAACATACACAGAAAACATACAGTTTACAGTGTTACAGGTATAACAGTTAAATAAATATATATATATATATATATATATATATATATATATATATATATATATGATATACACAACAGATTGGATACATTTTACACAAGTATTTATTCTCCAGTGTGTTTGAAAACAAGAAAGCAAAGGAGGAAAAGTTGCAATGATTTTAGCCCCTTGTCTATAAATTATTTACATGCAGATTCATTATGGAGTTGTTTTGAGACATCCATTTTGAAGTCCTTAAGGGTAGCTTAATTTCTTAAATCAGGAGAGAGTTTATACCACATTGCATGTCCTAGTCTAGAAAAAGCCCCATTCACCTATAGCTGATTTATAGAATGGTTTGTTCAAATGCATATGTCTGGGTTGTGAGTTTGTAAGGGAGTAAGTTGGTGCTCTGATTGGGAATAGTTTTTTATGATAGGGCAAGGGCCTTTGTGTAATATTTTAATTATTTGTGAGACAAGTAAATAGGTGGACTTTTTGGTCACTGAGAGCCATTTTAGTTTTGTTTGAAGTAAGAAATGATGACAGTGAGAGGCAGAAAGAAGGGCAAATCTTCAGAGTTTGTTTTTAGCAGTTTGGAATATTTTTTGTATTATAGTAAGAGTGTAGGCTTAGGAGAGGTGGACCATATTCTAGCCTAGGTGGGACAACTTTTTTAACTAGGACAATTCTAGCCATACGAGAAAGAAAGTGGCAGATTTTGTAACATGGTTTGAGCTATTTGTTCACAACGGTCAGGGGTAAGATCTAAGTACTTGTTTCTAATTACTGTGGGTGTGATGTTATTTTGGTTGCTGATACTATAATTGTTGGTAATTGTTTGGAATAAGGAGACAGTTAGGGGACCTAGGGCTTATCCCTGAGGGATCCCTGTGTTAATTGTATCAATTATGGATAGCTGTTTGTTTGAATGGACCTGAGAAGTTCTGATTTCTAGGTAGCTTTGGAACCATTTGATGGCACTGGAGCCAATATTAAGTTTAGAAAGCTTCTGGAGAAGAATACTATGATTAACAGTTTCAAATACTCAGGTCATATCTACAGAAATACCTGCAGTGATTAATCCCTTGTTGATCTTGTTATATTTGGAGATGGTAGGAGTGAGCAATGCTGTTGTGATTGTTGGAGGAATTGAGTGAGCTGGTGATTTCTAATATGGAGGAGAGTAACAAGAGACTTTTCCTGAGTTATTTGGGATGTTACTTTTAATTCAATAACGTTTAAAATGCTAATTATGGTGTTTACTACTTGTTTCTTGCAACACTAGATTTTGTGGGCTGCCTTGACTCATCCAAGCCTAAAGCACTTGAAATTCAAACTGCACACAGCACATTTCTTACAGTATAACTTAATCATGCTACTGAATGTTTTGCTTTTAGTGCTACAGTTAAGCATTTTAAATGCGAGACACCTATTTCAACTGAAAATGTAAGGCAAAAAAGGTGCATGCCATTTGAATAGAAAATATTTTTTTTCTCAAATTTTATTTTTTTAACTGTAAACTTCAGGCAATTACCATCCAGACTTACACCAGTAAAAATGTGACATCTTCTTAATTGACTCCTAGCTCATGTACATGGATTAATTTTGCATATAGTTCTCCTCTATCTGTCTTTTTAAAATTAATCCTTATGGAGAGGTACAAGAGTAAGATGGCTAATAACATGGATTCATTTTGCATATAGTTCTCTTCTATCTTTCTTTTGAACTTTAACTCTTATGGGGAAGTAAGATGGCTAATAACAGTATGACTATACTTAACAGTATGATGCATTAGGTAAGACACTTTTTCAGCTTAAGTTTTAGAAGGAGGTCTTCTTATTTTTATCATTTGTTAACTGGATTAATCCCACCAGGATTGCATCCTTTTTTAGGGGTGATCCATGGTGGTATTTATACTGCTAGGGGAAATTTGGCCAGTACACTGGGGAACTTCCCACATTCATCATTGTTGTGAGTAGGACCCTTTTATCAGGAGTATTTCATATTTCTGTTCCAGGTACAGAGGTGGCCTGGGGAAACAGGGATGCAGATGAAAAGAGAAGGAGATAATGGAGTGGTGAGAAAAATGGAGGAAAAAGCAGATATCGAGACCAGAGAATGTGTGTAGGATTTTGAGGAGATATTTCAAAAAAATCTGTTTGATGGAGATGAGTCAGCAAATGATGCATGCATAATTACAACCCTCCAGTCTGGAGTGTTACAGGATATTTACTTAAAGAAATGGTGATGCACAATGAACCAGAAAACAAAAAAGATATCTCCTGGGGGGGGGGGGGTATTATGGAAAAAATACAAAAGGAGGCTGCACAGAATCCTGAAGAATAATGGTGAGATATAAAAGAAAACATATTCAGAGAAAGCAAAACAAGGCAAAAATGGAGTAGCAGAAAAGAAGGCAGAAGAAAATTAAAAATGGAAGTACATGGTAAGGATTCAAAGTAAAGAAAACAAAAATTGGACAGGTGTGCAGTGTGGAACCATTTAATAGTTCCTTTAGGCTTAAAAGCACATGAGGTAAGAGCATTTATTCTTACTAACAAAGAGACATTTTGGGACATTATATCTGAAACTGTTTTTTCAATGGAAAGGTTTCTTGGAAAATATGAAAAAAAGAGACTGTAACCTATGGAACCTTTATTTGATAAAAGCACTTATGTAAACAAAAAAGGAAATTCATATATACTTTTGAACAGAGGTGGAAAAAGAGACTTTGAAAGGACATTTGAATACTTTATGTAAAGATGTACTGACATTACAAAACGTTTATGGCAGAAGAGGTTTATGGACTGGTGAATAGAACTGTAATACTTATTAAAAATAGAAAGAGAAAAAAAAATTATATATGACCAAGCATTATAAATGTGGAGGGGAAAGGGGGAGTCGAAAAATATTGGGAACAACCCAAAACATTTTTTTTTGTGGAAAAGAAGACCATTTGATAAGTAACAGTGTCAAAAGAAAATGCCCCATTTGTGGGGAAATGGAACCTGATGCAGAAATGTGAATTGAAATGTTATAAATATAACAAAATAGGACATTTATGCTTAGATTGCAAACATGGAAATTGATGAATTAATGTGGCAAATACGAACTAGGGCACACCTTTTACCAGGAATTAATGACAACTTGTCCATCAAATGTGTATTAAAGTGGTTGTCTTATAATAGATAACAAATTTCAACATCTTATAAATTTAACAACAACATAGTTGTAGTCTAGTTTATTGTCCTTTTAGTCAGGGAATTTAGCATATGTGGTGCATATACACAAAAAAATGAAAATATAATAATTCCAAAATTAATTAAAAGAAGCTAGCTTCTGTTCATTGATTATAGAAATGTAATGTAATATACTTACATTTGTTTACTTTTAAAAAAAAGTCAGCACAGTGTGTGATTTTTAATTTATGCATTCTTTATTTTTTATTTCATGTAATAACATGTTGTATAAGTAATTCTTCATACTCGATTTTCGCATCTAGTATCTGATTTAAGTAACATCAAATCATGTCTGATATTACTTAATTGTAATATTGTTTTAAGGTTACCATGGCAACATTTTCATCAAATAATGCATTTTGTTTTGATTGGTACTACCATTTTTTAACAATATAAAAACCATTGACATCAGATATTCCGCTGTTTGTCTGATGAAGGCTGGACATTGGTTCGGCCGAAAGCGCTTACGTGTATCTGGAATTATTAAATTCTTTTTATATATTTTCAAGCTGTCTCCAGTTGTGTTCCTACTCGCTTTTGGTTGTTTCATGGATTTTCACTAGTCGAATTGGTTGTGCGTTAGTTTCAGTATGGCGAGTGGAGCCGGAGAAGCTTCATTGGTATTATTCACGCAGCGGAATGAAGTGGAGGAAGTAACCGACAGTTCAAACAGTTCAAATGGTAACTTGACAACGTTGGTCGAACTACTTTTGGGCAGAGTGGATGCCCTTACACAAAAAGTAGATGCTATGATAGTTACACCCCCAATACAGCCAAGCGGATCTTTCAATCAACCGTCTTCCCAGCAGAGCAGTAACGATTCTAGCATTCCTAATGGCCAACAACCTTCTACAGCTGTGGGAACATCCACCGGAATTGTAACAGAGGAGGGGGTATCTTTGGCAATGACTGAACAACGTCGTTCTGTTCCTACAGTTGCCGCAGCGTTACTAACAGGTAACACCTCTGTTAATTCTGGTACTAGCATTATTAATAACAATGATGCGAACTTTGTTAATCAAGGTATTCCCACCATGGCTAAATTTTTGGTAAACAATAACTTTTTTGGTCATGGGTTCAATGCGAATGCTGAACCCATTACTATACAAGCTTCAGGAAGTAATATTCTGGCTGAAAAAATTGAAGAATTTGACAATAAACTATTCAAGTGCAAAAAATTGCAACTTGAAGTGGCATATTTGAACGAATGCGTTAAAAACAAGATTGTCCCTAAGGGATTAAGACAGTGGCGTTATCCATCAGGTCTAGTGGATAACTCCCTTTTTCATCAAGAATTGCTTGGTTTATTTGACCGCCAGGGCATAGAGTTTCTCGAAGCTCTCATTGCATTCTATTCTAAAGACATTTTAACTTTGTCCCTCGATCTGGAAACTTTGGAAAAGTCTATTACATCAGATGACGGATTTTTCTGTTTCAAATATGATTATTGTCGCATTTTTTCCAGTATCGAGGCAAGTATGGAAAAACTTTTACTAACTAAGAAGAAGAAATTGAATAGGGATCTAAGAGACTATGCTAACAAGTGCGCTTATCCTAGGCCCCCCCGTATTATACACACATCTCACAATGATGATACTAGCCACATGGAAACCAACGATGTAATGGATTCCAGAAACACCACTGAGGGTAACAATCAAGATAACCCTCCTGCACAAAGACAGGGTATCAGAAGGAGTCCAAGGCTTAACAACAACAATGGTGCGGCTAGTAACACTGATCAGAGTAACGTGCCAAATTATATCCCTAGGGACAACACTCAAGTGCAAGATTACTCTATGGGGAATATGAACTTACAAGAAGGCCAGGATTTTCGTCTGGCCAACAATTCCCATGTTACCAACCGTATCAGGGGCCAGACAATGAACAACATGAAGAACAAGAGACGGGGAAGGAGGAGATGACCCAATTCCCCAGTTTTGGTATTAAACCAAGCATTTTAGTCAGCTCTTGTAGTGACTTTACTGTGTATAACTATACACTTATTGACATTCATCAAGAAATAGTAGATTTTTTTGCCAAGGATTTATCCTTTGTTCCAGGGCAACATATGGATATAGGTAGAATGCTAATTGACCTTAAAATCTATGTCAGGAAACTTAATCTCAATTCCCTAATGGGTAGTGATACCCCAGTACTTAACACTCTAAGGGTTTCAAGTACGTATAATCCACCCCTTCATCCCATCTTGGCGGTGTTCGAAAAAATGTGTGAAATCGACCTGTGGGCAATTAAGAACCAGGTCATGTATAGTAACCAAGGGCACCTTAATAACATTACAACGCTAGAATGGGATTTCCTCCGGTTATTAAAGGACTGCAACATTCGGGTCATGAAACCGGATAAAGGTGGGGGGGTGGTATTGATGGATCACTACAAATATGTAGAGTACATGTTAGAACACCTGAATACATCTGTATACAAAGAAGTATCTCTCAATGAAATACATGGGGCTTTCAGATCTATCAACAATACTTTACATGACTTACTTCTAGAAGGTTTTGTTGATCTAACTACATACCAATATTTACAGATGACAGCACCAAGAATTTCCACCTTTTTTGGTACACCCAAATTGCACAAACGAATATGTGCACCACCTTTTAGGCCAATTGTGGATGGGCGGGGATCGGCAACCTATGCATGTGCTAAACTAGTTGATAGTATAATTAAACCTCTTCTAGAACAAGCGTTGCACATTTGCAAGGATTCCTGGTCCTTTCTGAAGGACATTAACATGGTAGAATACAATGCTGATATGGTATTTCTAACAATAGACATCAAAGATCTCTATACAGTCATACCACAACAATTAGGCATTAGTTGGGTTAGGGAATTCATGTATGCTAAGAAATTGGATGACAATACCATATATTTAAGTGAAACACTTCTGGAATTGGTTTTATCCAACAACTTCTTTGTGTTTGAGAATACTTTCTATCTTCAAACTTCAGGTGTTGCAATGGGTTCACCTTGTGGTGGTTCATTTGCAAATGCAGTACTAGCATATTGGGAAGCTGAACTGCTTTTTAAGGATGATGTATTCCAGCAGCACGTCTCCTGGTACACTAGGTACCAGGATGACATTTTTTGCATCTGGAAGGGTGGGAAAGAATTGATACCTTCTTTCATTGAAAGAATGACCAACATGACAGACTTTTTAGAGTTCACTTTCAATATAGCGGACACAGAGATAAATTATTTAGACATACTTATAACAAAGGATATCACCAACCAAAGGCTCAAAAGTACTATCTACAGAAAACCTACATATTCCAATAGTTTGTTGCATTTTTCTAGTCACCACCCTTACTATCAAAAGAGATCAGTTATAAAAGGCCAGTTGGTAAGGGCAGCACGCATGGTATCTGATGACCATGATTTCGTAACTGAATGTAACAAACTAAGGAATATGTTTCTAATAAGGGGTTATCCATCCACTTTAATCAATAACATCATTTTGGAAGTATCTAACAAATGTAAAGAAGGTTATTTTGTCCCCTTACTCTCTTCCAATATTACTGTACAAGTTAATGTTGATATAGGCAATTCCTCAACCTCCATAGGTTCCTTTGGGACTAACGGTCACGTTGATAATAATAATTATCATGTGTCTTTTGTGCATACTTTCTCTTTGGACTATGTGAAAATTAGGGAGATCATCAACAAAAACTGGGATTTGATTAACCATGACATTACCCTCTCTGGCATTCTTGGTTTAAGACCAAAATTCACATATAGGAGGGGACAAAATCTAAAAACTATTTTAGAAAGACCATGTAATAGAGCTACTTCTAACAAGTTGCAAGGCATGCACAAATGTGGGGCTTGTGCTCAATGTAAGTACATCAAAGTAGGTACACAATTTACTATCAACAACAAAACATACAAAGTGAATAATCATTTCAACTGTGAGTCCAAATCAGTGGTGTACGCCGCTCTCTGTAACCAATGTAAAGCTTTTTACATTGGTAAGACGGAGCGTAAAATTAAAACCAGAATTTATGAACACATGTATGCTGTTAGCAGGCATGATGAAAATAATGCCTTAGCTAAGCACATTTCAGAATACATAGGGCACAGCTTTAGCTTTGTAATAGTGCAACAGAGATCCCCAGACATAAGAGGGGGACCTTGGCAAATCAGATTGGAAATTGATGAATTAATGTGGCAAATACGAACTAGGGCACACCTTTTACCAGGAATTAATGACAACTTGTCCATCAAATGTGTATTAAAGTGGTTGTCTTATAACAGATAACAAATTTCAATATCTTATAAATTTAACAACAACATAGTTGTAGTCTAGTTTATTGTCCTTTTAGTCAGGGAATTTAGCATATGTGGTGCATATACACAAAAAAATGAAAATATAATAATTCCAAAATTAATTAAAAGAAGCTAGCTTCTGTTCATTGATTATAGAAATGTAATGTAATATACTTACATTTGTTTACTTTTAAAAAAAAGTCAGCACAGTGTGTGATTTTTAATTTATGCATTCTTTATTTTTTATTTCATGTAATAACATGTTGTATAAGTAATTCTTCATACTCGATTTTCGCATCTAGTATCTGATTTAAGTAACATCAAATCATGTCTGATATTACTTAATTGTAATATTGTTTTAAGGTTACCATGGCAACATTTTCATCAAATAATGCATTTTGTTTTGATTGGTACTACCATTTTTTAACAATATAAAAACCATTGACATCAGATATTCCGCTGTTTGTCTGATGAAGGCTGGACATTGGTTCGGCCGAAAGCGCTTACGTGTATCTGGAATTATTAAATTCTTTTTATATATTTTCAAGCTGTCTCCAGTTGTGTTCCTACTCGCTTTTGGTTGTTTCGTCTATTAAAAAATGAACTTGGTAATTAGCTATGAACTTATGAAACCATGAATCAAATGGAAAATGAAAATTGTAGGTGCTTTCCGAAAATGTGAATAATATTAAAATATACTAAGAAGAATAGGGATTTTGAAATTGTGTAATACATGTGATGTAGGTATAAATCCCTATGTCACACGATAGGTTGCCAACTGGCTCACTGACTGAACCCACACTGTGAAAGTAGCAGACTCCAAATCTGACTTCAGACCAGTGACAAGTGGAGTACCACAGGGTTCAGTCCTGGATCCTCTCCTGTTTGGTATCTACTTTTCTGAAGTACAGGCTAACACAGAAGTTCTTTGGCTAATGAAGTTCGCAGATGACTGCAAACTAGGAGCCATAATCGAAACTTCTAATGATGTGGACATGCTACAAAAGGGCCTCACTGAGACAGATGCCTGGTGTTAAAGCCATGGCCTCAAGCTCAATGCCAAAAAGTGCATTGTCATCCCCTGGGGTAAAAACTCTGTACCCATAAGCTACCAAATAGGTGGTAGCCTACTTAACACCGAAAGTGTGATAAGAGACCTTGGGACATAGGTAAACAGTAGTCTCTCCTTTGATAATCACATCGCCACAGTAGTCAGGAAATCCTTCTATGTGGCACACCTCATCACAAAAGGTTTCTCATGCAGGAAAAAAGAGGTTATTGTTCCCCTCTACTCGTCACTCATTAGACCCATTATAGAGTATAATGCCCCTTTTGGTATGTACCTCACAAGATATTTACAACTGGAAAGGCTGCAGAAATACCTCACAAAGAGGATTACCGGCCTCAAACAGATGCCCTATGCAGACCGTCTCAAAAAACTCCAGCTTTACTCCGTCGCTTATCACCTACTCAGAGGTGATCTCTGCCTAACATACAAAGCTATGTCAAACCCAGAGCTGTTGGACATGTTCCACTTAAAGACATCCCAATCCCTCTGAGCTACATGCTCTAGGGACCTAAACCTTGTCATCACAATAAACAGAACATGCTGGATGGATAGATTCCTGTCCCAGAGACTTCCCATACTCTGGAACAAACTACCTATCTAGATCAAACAAAGCTCCTCATTAGCACACTTCAAGACAAATCTTGATGGTTGGATGGGAAATAAGAAATTCACCCCAGGGATCACCTCTTGAGCTCTGCTTGACAGGGGCATAGGAAAATAATTTTCTTAGGTGGCAAAAGCCAGGGTACCTTTTTGGTTAGGCTTATATAGGCCCTAGGGCCAATAGCCTAGTGCCTACCTATGAACCTATGAACCTATGTAGAGGTAATTATATTAGAAGACACAGGAATAGTGTAGCAGCTCCTACACGGAATATGGCCGCCAAGCGATCCAGTAAACAAGGCTGGTAGCATGTACATGTCGGCCAGTGCTATTCTTGCATGGACACCACAGAATAATGCTAATTACCTCATTCGCTGGTGAAAACCATGCAGATGAGATGAATCAGTGATTCAGTAAGCAGGAAGGCATCCGTGCCAGAATAGTGTCTGCTGCAGAAATGTATTTGGCTACTAGACTAATGCATTTCTGCAAAAATCAAAATGGAGACATGACAGCTCAAAATAAAGCATGTATTATAATCCTTAGGCATACCAATGGCCAAATATATGGCCATTGGCATGGAAGAGTGTTGCAAAATTATAAAAATAAAAGTTATTTTTTGGGCCGATTTCGGCCATTTAGGCATAGGACAGTGGCATGCAAACGGGATTGTGCCAAAAATTTAAAAAAAATGTGAAAAGGCAAATTTAAGTGAAATCTGCATTTTGCCATTACAGTCTATGGCATGCAGAATTAAAACAATAACAGGTAACACTGGTTGTTAAGGAGGAAGGCTGTAGTGTAGTGGTGTAACCAGGGACTAAGGCAGTGAGGTATGCAAATGAACAAATTTTACTGAATCACTAAATGGGAGACCAGTCTTTGGGTGCATCTAACCATGTAGGAGCTATAAGGCAGTGGTGTAAGCAGGAGGAGCAGCTGACATGAAAAGGGTGTGTGTCAAGCTTGGTGTAAACTCATTGGAGCTCCACAGCTCCCAGTTGAGCTTAGTTAATCACAGCTAAGCAAGGGTATGTGTCCGGGGCTGTATTGAATTATTCCATGAAATGAAGAGTGAGTTCGCATTCAGGGGAGGGCCATTTCTACTGCAAAGTATTTATACCAGCTAAATGAGTTTCAGCAGCATGCACCGGGGTCTAAGCCAAAAAAAAAAAAAAACGGAAATAGCAGCACTGTTTACATTTGGGCAGCGGGTTTGCACGGTGCACCTCGGGGCTTAAAAGGGGTGGAAATGGGAAGGAAAAAAAAGGGGAAATAGTATATTATACCATGACCCCCCATTAATATTCCAAAATGTGCACGCTGATTGGCCAGCGTGCACATTGTAAATCGACTTATACTAATGGAAAAAGGTCCGGTCGCCCGGACTTTTTCCATTAGTATAAGTCTCTTTTACAACACTGTCTTGCTATGTTAAAAGAGTTTAACATAGCGACACAGGTTTAAAAAAAGCAACGGAGATCTCCATTGCTTTTTTTAAAGCTGTCTCGCTATGTTAAACTCCTTTAACATAGCGACACAGTGTGTAAAAAGCAACGGAGATCTTGCTTTCGCCGTTGCTTTTTTTTTAAACCTGTCTTGCTATGTTAAATGGGTTTAACATAGTGAGACAGCTTTAAAATAAGCAACGGAGATCTCCGTTGTTTATTTTAAAGCTGTCTCGCTATGTTAAACCCATTTAACATAGCGAGACAGGTTTAAAAAAAAAAGCAATGGAGAAAGCAAGATCTCCATTGCTTTTTACTGTTTCACTATGTTAAATGGGTATAATATAGCCAGACAGCTTTAAAATAAGCAACGGACATCTCCGTTGCTTATTTTAAAGCTGTCTCGCTATGTTAAACCCATTTAACATAGCGAACAGTAAAAGCAACGGAGATCTTGCTTTCTCCGCTGCTTTGGCCACAGCTCTGATGTACTGCGTAGGCATGCAGTACATCAGAACTGTCATGATACCAGACAGCTGCGGAAGGGCAGCAAAGAGGCATTATACAATGCCATTATTTAAGAAAAGTAATTATTTCTTTTCTTAAATAATGTCATAGTATAATAGCAATAACCCACTTCTGGGTGTGGGTAATGCAGGATTTACCCATGGTTGTCTTTGTTTGGTCCCTCGGGCTTCACCCTCGAGACCAAACCACGCCAACCGTGGGTAAATCCCACATTACCCACACCCAGGCGTGGGTTATTGCTATAATAAAAGCAATCAAGTACAAATAAAATAGCAAGCAGGTGGAATGTATTATAGCCAGCCAATCATACAGGCAGCATCTGCAGCACAGCAATATAATCTGTGCCAACGCCTTTCAGTCTGTTTTTCCCACAAACTCTGCACCATTGGTGTACACATGTGGAGGAATTTTAACCAAAAAAAAGTCAGGGGCTGCCATTGCTTTGATACATCAGTATGTACTAGAGGCTGAAGGTGGTGATGAGGATAATGCTGACAACCATCCGAGACTGAGGAGGAGGAGAAGAGTGTTCATACCCAGGGTAACCTATAAGGGGCTATATGATCTGGAGATAGTAGAGTGTAGAGGGTGAGCAGAGACATACTTCAGCAAATCATCGAGCTGTGCCGTCCTCAACTCAGACCCAGAGCCAACAGAGGGGAACTCATCCCAGTGGATACCTAGGTATGTGTAGCCTTAAGAATACTAGCTACAGGTACTTTCCAAAGACATACTGGGGACATCATGGGGGTCTCACAGGCATCTGCATCCAGGGTACTCCAACAGTTCCTGGATGCCATGCTACCACATGCCGGTGAGCACATTTACTTCCCCAACACCCATAAGGAGAGGACCAGCAATATGCATCTCTTCCACCGTGTAGCAGACTACCTAGAGGTACTGGGTGTGATAGACTGCACGCACATCCACATCAAAGCACCACCCGGTGAACAGGGTAGGGTTTACATAAACTGCAAGGGCTTCCCCTCCATCAACTGCCAGGTAATATGCAATGCCTAGGGCATTATCATAAATGTGTGTGTTGGCAGCCCTGGAAGCTATCATGACTCCCACATCTGGCATTCATCACAGCTGTACCAGGCATTTGCCAGTGGGGACATACCGTATGGCTATCTGGTGGGGGATACTGGCTATGCACTGGAGCCATGGATGATGATACCCATCAGAAATGCAGACACCCAATCAAGAACATCATAATGAGGCACACACACAAACCAGGATCATTATAGAGCATGTGTTTGGAATGCTCAAGTCACAGTTCCACTGCCTTGACATATCTGGTGGAGCCTTGCAGTACGCTCTAGTCACATGTGAACACATGTTCATAACATGTGCCATGCTACACAATATGATCCTGCAGAAACAGCTGCAGCAGGAACAGCATGGGGAAGGGCCACACAGCCCCCCATCATTGCCACGGTCCCCACAGGTACAGAGGGACTCTGAGGAAGAACCCCCTGAGCCAGCCCCTGTAGGCAGACAGAGGCGTGCCCAATATGTCCCGGGCTTGGCAAAGAGGCAATGCATAGCACACACACTGACACTGTAGGGACCCAGGGACTGACACCTCTCTCTGACTTGCACACACAGTAAAATGGATGAAACACACACACATCACACTACCTGTAACTTACCATTTATAGGCAGTGTACTGTGTGTATCTGATATAGGCAGCCCTCAAGCACTGTCCTCACAACTGCTGCAGGCACAAGGTAAGTCAGTCTTCTTAACAATGAATGAATGGATTAGTATCTTCTGGTAGCATATCTATGGTATTGCTGCATTCATGCAAGGGAATGGGGTGGCCTACTGGGATAGCAGCAGACAACTAACAGCTATGTGGGACACCAGGAACTGTTGCCCAGTACTGGCTTCCCCAGAGAATGCAGTAGTCCCCTAGGTGACAATTCTCACTGCAGCATATATGGGGAGCTAACAAATTTGGGGGGTCACAGGTCACATGCATGGATGTCAATGTGAGAGTCCCATACTTGCCCCTCAGCCTCACCTAGCAAGTCAGCCATAGAAAACCATAAAGAAATGTCTGGCAAAGGCCCACAAATGGGGACAGTGATGAAATACCCCTACAGACTTACACAGTGATAGCATAGCAGGTCTTGCAGTTGCAGTAAGGCTCTAAAGGGTAAGAAGTCTGAAACTCAAATGTATGCTATTACAATCTGACCTGCGGACTTTAGTGATATGCCTGAAGTCTCCAATGCAGGGCACACTGCTATGCTAAATGGAACCAAAATGTAAAGCAAATATCAACACAGGCTGTGCAAATGTGTACAGTTGACAGGTGTGCCCCCACATACTCCCACCAAAATGCAGTAACATGTATGCTTGCAGGGAAATAGCAGCAGGGCACACATTGCCAGGCCATCCCAATACACATGAAAACATGTTACATGTCCACAATATGCAGGGGTCAATGCGCTATGTGTATGTGTGGTTAATACTGTCAGGATCTGGCCAGCACTTACTCCCGACTGTTGTGTTGTAGTGGCCTAAGTACAATGCTGTCTTTGACAGGGTCATGTGCAGGTAACTGCAGTGCCAACTATTATGCATGTAAGCTACACCTACTGCTCTGCCATTGACATACCTGGAAGTCACAGTGCTATGTGAAATATACTACACATATAACGGGCATGTCTGCACAGTAGAATGCACTCTGTACCCACACCCATACCTCCCTCCCTCTGACAGTTAGACATCTGGACAAAGTCAAAAATAAAAGTGACACAAAGGCACAATGATAGGCATGTGTTGTAAATATTGCTCTTGCATACTGAGAAAGTTGGCAGGATGAGGGGTTTGCATGAGCAGGAATTGTCTGGAGGTTATGTAGTCTGAAACAGTAATGTCTGTCATGGTTTTGTAACATCAGTCTTCAATTATATGCAACTACCTTGCCATAGAAACACAGGTATATGTAGACTGGATGAAACCTCTAGGCAAACACCTGGACAATCTGCCAAAAAATGCACAGTTGATAAGTATGGCCACACCAGGATATGACATCTCAGGTAAGAAAGATACCACACAAGCAGGAGATCCCCAGCCAGTATTTCACCAAGTTGCCAGACTGTTTACACAGTGTCATCAGTCAACTGGCTGTAGCCACACCTCCCAACTGGCCTTGTTGGGCAAGAATGTACATGGCTGGGCTCATAATATTGGTCTGTGCATCATACATCTTGTATTCCTCTGGTAAAGCACTGTGATGATCTGAGGATGTCTTTCACTAGGTAATAACACAATACGCTGCAGTGTCAGACTACAGATATGTCAGAAAATGTCTGCTAAACAAACTCAGTACCCTAGGAAATTCCTGTTTACTCCTGAGAGGTATGGCTGTAGCACACAAGACCCTCGACTGGAGTACACCTATCTCTGGAATGGAGTCCCACTCTCACTATAGAAGGTCACACTGAGCATGCTCCTACACTTAGAGAATCACAGGCTGTGTTGGAATCCACATCGGACTATATAACTGCATTGTGTATATATGTCTGTGCATACAGACAACTATGTACATCTTAACTGTCCCTACACACACCCATCAGACAGGATTACCCTCAGCTAGCTGTAGGTGGCTCAGATGTGAAATATCTGCATCCATTGCATGTGATACACAGACATATATATGGGCAAGAGATAACAATATGTCAAGCTTACACACACATATAGATGTGGGGAAGTGAGAGCCAGAGAGAGACAGACACAGGGACACACACACACACACAGAGTGAGTCACAGACATGGATACCCTGAATGGCATAGAGAAATGTCCTGCTGTGGACAGTGGCATACCAGTTGTAACCAGTCACATGGGCCAGCATAAAAGGTGAGCCACATTGTGCAATAGTACTGAGGTGGGGGTTATAATATCACATCACCTGCCTGTGTGTGTGTCTCTCGGTAGGTCTAAGTATTAAGAGAGTGTTCCCACTCAGTACACTTCCCATTGCCCTACTTCACAAGATCTGCTGCTGTCATTCACCTTAGAAGTACCATTGGACACCTCATCATCATCATCAGCCCCCTTTTTCCCATTTTTTTCTACATAGGGTCAGGGTATCGTGTTAACTGTCGTCAACTCTCTCGATTCAGTGCCACACTCCTGCCTTCTACAACACTCATGCCTGATTGTCACAGATCTTCTTTCAGACAATCCATCCACCTCTTTGCTGGGTGTCCTTCCTTCCTCTTAACTTCTTCCTGTCTGTCCCAAATCTTCCTCACCAGACATGTGCCCAAACCACCATAATCTGTTCTCTTTGATCTTTTCTGCAATTGGAGCTACTTTGGCTTCTGCTCTTATGTCCTCATTTCTTTGTCTGTCCCACAGTGTGCATCCTAACACCTTTCTCAGGCACTTCATTTCCATCACCTGTAGCATCTTCAACTGTTCTGCCTTTACTACCCAGGTTTCTGTACCATACACTAGTACTGGTCGCATCACTGTCTTGTACACCTTGCTTTTCAGCTTCTTTGGTATTCTTCTGTCATAGACTACACCTGATAATCTATGCCAGTTAGCTGCAGCCCCTCTGATTCTAGCTTTGACCTCTTCATTCAGACTACCCTTCTCCACAACCACCCCTCCCAGATACTTGGAGCTGTTTACATGTTCCACTTTCTTTCCTTCTATCTCTATTCTCAACTTTTCTGATCTACCCAATTTGCTGCCATTACCACCATCTTATCTGTGCTTAGTTTCATCCCATGTACCTTCATTTTTGTATTCCATTCTCCTATCATTTGCTGAACTTCTAGCTCAGAGTCTCCCTGTACTGCCACATCATCTGCATACAACAGCTTTGTTGATCTGTCCCCTCCAACCTGTTTGCTAATGTAGTCCATCACCAGTGGGCTCATGGCTGAACCCTGATATACACCCACTCCCACTGTGAACCACTCTGTGAGGCTGAACACTGTTTGTACTTGAGTCACTGGGTCCTTGTACATAGCCTGCACTAATTCTACCAATGTTTCCGGGACTTCAAACCACCGCAGTACAGCCCAGATTAGCTTTCTTGGGACCTTGTCGTCTGATTTCTTCAAGTCTAGGAATGCCCAGTTGGACTGTCTCCTCATTTCTAGCTTCTTCTCAATTATCTGTCTCAATGCAAACATCTGGTCAATTGTGCTGCATCCTGATCAGAACCCAAACTGTTAATCTCCCATCTTACATTCTACTACTCCGAGTATCCATTTATTAATCACTGTCTCCTGAAATTTCATGCAGTGTGGTAGGAGTATGATCCCTCTGTGTTGCCCACAGGTGTGGATGTCCCCTTTGTTCTTGTACACTGGCACAAGTATGCTTATTCTCAAGTCATCTGGGATACACCTTTCTCTCCACACTGCTATTAGTACCATCAGGAGCCATTTCTCCCCTAAATCACACAGCATCTATATCATATCTGCTGTCACCTCATCTGAGCCTGCTGCTTTCCCTGACTTCATCTTCCTTAGTGCTATTCTTACTTCTTCTAAGGTGGGCTCCTCTTATTCTGTAGTTATAGGCTGTTTCTGGGGCAGATCAGCTTCTGTGGGGTTTTCTTCATTCAGAAGCTGCTGGAAATACTCCTTCCATCTGTCTTTGATGTCCTGTGGACTGGTAAGCAGGTTGTTGCTGGCATCCCTTATGAAGGGTGTCTGACTATCTTCTTTATCTTTCTGTCTTTGGCTTGCAACCTGATATAGTTTTTTTGTGACCCTTACTGAGTCACTTTCCAGAAGTTGGTAGAATGCCTCCAATGCCCTATTTTTTGCTATTGCAACTTCTTGCTTAGCTTCTTTGTTAGCCAACTAGTAGTCCTTCCTAGCCTGGCCAGTCTTTTCTATTTCCCATTTCTTCCTGCACTCATTCTTTCTTTGGATGACTTCATGGACTTCTAAATTCCACCACCAGCTGTCATTATGTACCTTATTTCCATACCTGGCTTGGCCACATATTTTTTCTGTAGTCCTAACACATGCTGTTTTTAGGTGCTGCCACTCCACTTCAACTCCACCTATTTCCTCCTCTTCTTGGGGTGCTAGAGCCCTGAGTAATTCCTTGAACTGCTGTACTTTCTCTCCAGTCAATCTCCAGGTCCTCAGCCTGGTCTCTGTTGACCTTAGAGTCTTCTCTGACCACTGCTTGCAGCTGATTGTGGCAACTAATGGTTTATGTTGTGGGCCGACTGTTTCACTGGGGATGACTTTGCAATCATGGTCATGGATTCTACCCCAGTTCATTTTCCTTACTAGGAGGAAGTCTACCTGAGTTGCATGGTGGCTACTCTTGTATGTGATCTTGTGACTGTCTCTCTTTCTGAACCATGTGCTGGCTACTATCAAGCCATTTGCCAGACAGAAGTCTAGAATGGCTTCTCCTTCTTTAATCCTGTTACCCCACCCATGTGGACTCAGGCAGTTCTCATATCCCGTTCTGTATTTCCCGATATGTGCATTCAAGTCACCCATTATCAACATCAATTTATGTCCTGCTTTATCTAGCAGGTACTGCAACTGCTGTCTGAATGCATTCTTTTTCTCACTATCACAACCCTGCTGTGGGGCATATAATGATATTATGAATACTGCCCTATCATTACACTGTAGTCTGATTGCCATGAGTCTGTCACTAATTCTAATGATATCCTTCACTGTCTTCTGAAGCCTCTCTCTCACCACAGTTCCTACACCATTTCTAGCCTGTCCTCCTCCTGAGTAGTAGAGTTTGGATCCCAAGCCAAGTGGCTTTGCTGCACTGCCCTTCCATCTCATCTTTTGGATACATAGGATGTCCAGCCTCCTACGTATCATCATGTCATTCACTTCCAAGCTGTGTCCTGTCAGTGAACCTACATTAAGCTCTGTAGAACACACAATAACTGTATAACACTATAGTACAAATAACTAGATTGGTAGGGGTTCTAATCTCAATCTTGACAAATGAGAGTGTGCAAGTGTGTGTGAGGGAGTGTGTGTTTGTTTGTAGGTGAAACAGTTTTAGGCCATTCCCACCCAAAACACTTCCCAATGCCCCAGTTTAGCAGTCCTGCTGATGTCATTCCCCTTAGAAGTACCTTTGCACAGCCCCAGCCCTCTAAGCCCTGTGGTGCATGCAATAGCTATGTAGCAGTATAGTACAAATAACTAGATAGGCAGGGGTTCTACTCTCAGGTCCAGCAAATGTGTGTTTCTGCGTGTATGTTTATAGGATAAAGTGTTTTGAGGACTTACCTAAACATTGCCCTACTTTAGCAGTCCTGTCAATGTAATTCCCCTTAGAAGCATCTTTGGGGAGTTGTCAGCCCTGTAAGCTCTGTAGCACATGTGCAATAACTGCGTAACACTATAGGTCAAATAACTACATAAACAGGGGTTCTACTCTTAGGTCTGGCAAATGTGTGTGTGTATGAGTGTATGTGCAAGTGTTGGTGTGTATGTTTGTAGGATGAAGTATTTTGAGGACTTTCCCACTCACAACACTTCCCAGTGCCCTACTTTAGCAGTCCTGCTGATGGCATTGCCCTTAAAAGTACCTTTGGACAGCACTCAGGTGTATAAACTCCATGGCATGTGTAATAACTACATAACAGTATAGTACATATAACTAGGTAGGCAGGAGTTCTACTCTCAGTTGTGGCAAGTGTGTGTGTGTGTGTGTGTGTGTGTGTGTGTGTGTGTGTGTGTGTGTGTGTGTGTGTGTGTGTGTGTGTAGGTGTTTGTAAGTGTGCATGTTTCTAGAGTAATTTATTTTGATGCCCTTCCCACCCAGTACATTTCCCATTGCCATACTTTACAAGGGCTCTTGATGTAATCACCTTAGACATACCTTGTGACACGGTTAAATCCTGTAAGCTCTGTGGCACATATGATAACTGTGTAAAATACCTCACAAAGAGGATTACCAGCCTCAAACAGATGCCCTATGCAGAACATCTAAAAAAACTGCAGCTTTACTCCGTTGCATATCGCCTACTCAGAGGCGATCTCTGCTTAACACACAAAGCTATGTCAAACCCAGAGCTTTTGGACATGCTCCACTTAAAGAAATCCCAATCCCTCTGAGCTACATGCTCTAGGGACCTAAAACTTGTCACCACAATAAACAGAACATGCTGGAGGCATAGATTCCTGTCCCAGAGACTTCACATAGACTGGAACAAACTACATATCTATATCAAACAAAGCTCCTCATTAGCACTCTTCAAGAAAAATCTTGATGATTCGATGGGAGATAGGAAATTCACCCCAGGGATCACGTCTGTGGCTCTGCTCGGCAGTAGCACAGGAAAATAATTTTCTTGGGTGGCGAAAGCCAGGGTATTTTTTGACTAGGCTTATATAGGCCCTAGGACCAATAGCCTAGTACCTACCTATGAACTTATAAATAACTAGATAGGTAGGGGTTCTAATCTCAATACTGGCACCTGTCTGTGTGTGTGTGTGTGTGTGTGTGTGTGTGTGTGTGTGTGTGTGTGTGTGTGTGTGTGTGTGTGTGTGTGTGTGTGTGTGTGTGTGTGTGTGTGTGTGTGTGTCTGTGTGTGTGTGTGTGTGTGAATCATATCATCAGGGGTGCGGGTTATATCATTTTGAAGAGTGTACCAACCATTGCACGTCCCATTTCCCTACTTTACAAACGTTATGTTTGGTAGGCAATCCCACCATCCCTGAAGTCATTTGCAAGATTATCTGTTATAAGAGGATGTGTACTATGTCCCAGGCATATAATGTATGTGGAGTATGGTATTTGTATGTAGCACTATAGTACATACAAGTGGATATGTAGGGTTACTAATATGTCTATTGGCAACTGTGCATGTGTTTCCGTATGCATAAACCCTGTGTCTGTCTTCAGTGTGTGTATGTGATGGCTGTACCATGTTGTGTGTCTCTGCCACCCTGTGAACTCCCCCAGTGGCAAACTGGTGTCTGCCCATACAGATGTTATCCACTGTACAAGCACAGCTACACAGTTTTTAACATCAAGCCACTGTGGTGCAATGGTCGTATCACTGTGTATTGTCCATTAATAGATGGGTAAGTCATCCACTTTGATAAGTGTCACCTCCATGTGCATGTGTGTCGCAATGCATGTCCCCATGCAGCGGTGTGTGTGTGTGTGTGTGTGTGTGTGTGTGAGATGGCTCTAACATGTTAAGGGCCTCTGAACCTACCATTGCCAATCCTAACAGTCCCTGCATTTGTCACCCACTCCACTTCAGTATAGTGGCAGACACTGTCACACTACAGTACTGCTGTGCTATCTGTGTTATGTATTTAGTGTTATCATTCATAAGACTGTGCAGGTAGGGGCTGTGCCCAGCACTTCATCAGCTGCCCCATGTACAGGACTATGACTATGTGTGCACTACCAGCATGAGAGGCCAGACATGCATATGAGATAACAGACACACATGCTGGTGATTGTCAGGTTAGACTAATACAGGCTGACCTGTGCCAGGAATACATATCCCAAACCTGTCATACTCAGTACCAGGCAAACTCACATCAACTGCATGACAGTCAAGTAGGTGTGACAGAAATGGCAGGGGCAACAGTTGCTGATAGCTGATTCAGTTCCAGTGAATGTAATGGCTAAGCTGGTGAAAGACCTAGTGCCAGTACTCAGGTAACCTCCTCTGTATGTGTGTGCCTGCAGGCCTACGGAACACCCAGGTGACAAGTATGTGGGCTAGGTGGCTGTGTCAAGGGTATGTACCAAGGTCACACTGTCTGCCACAATTGTCCCTCACACACTGTTGCATGTAAACACACCTGGTAAACATGTACAGCTGTACCTTGGCTATGATAAGGTGACTGTGTTACCACTCCACCTTACCCAACATTTCTACTGCAAGCAGGCCCACAGCCTGCAGACAAACAGACACCTGAAACACAACCAGAATACAGTATGTGACACTACAGTCAGTCAGCAGTACTAACAGCAATAGTGCATCATGGCTAACAAGATGCATACACCTCGATGTGTATCCATAACTACTGCCAGCAAACAGCACCTTACACAGCATGACATTGCTACACTGTACCATAGTCACCCTGTGCATCAGACCCATATGAGCATGCCTGTGCATTGATGGTATGGATAATAGGGTTGTGGCACACATATTATCACATGCATAGGGTATGGCATTGGATTGTCAGAGGCCTATGCTGGGCCATATGGCTGACATCATGTGTGTGTGTGTGGTGTGTCTGGAGGGGTGATGTTCCCTGAGCCATGCAGAGGAGTTGTGTGTGCCTGGTGGTGGGGATGTGTGAGTGCGCATCTGCACAATTGCAAGCAATGTGGATGCCTAACACAGGTCTATGTTGGACAGCTGTGGACCATACATGGCAGGATGTACAGTTCACTGTCTCCTAGCAGGGATGCGGTAACTGGTTCTGCAAGGAGTATCACTGGCATCGCCAGGCTCAAGAACAGATGCAGTACTACTCCCTGATGGTGAATGCTGTCTGCGGAACCTGCATCCCCGATAGGACTGGCCAGGACAACATGCATATGGCCTGCTCTGGTGTGGTGTGGACAGCACCCTCCCTTCAGTACTGCAGTTGGTACTGTCACTATGAGACTGTGAATGTGCACGGCCATGTGGGCTCACAGCTGATCATGTTGCTGACCTACATCCACCTGGTCAATGCCCTACTCCCACCATATGCTTGAGCACAGACAATGCACGGTCAGACAGTGACAATGTCTCACCCCACTGTCTATCCACAACATTGACAGGATGACGTATGGCATCACAACTGCCAAGGAGGTTGCCACGCATGGAAGGGAGTGCTACATGCATGACCCTAAGCATCTGTCTGGTGTTGCAATCAGTATGCACCTGTGCCTCCATAATGGACCATAACATGCATCTGGTGACACCTGCCATGGTACCTGTGACAGGGGATTGATGGACAGCAGTCCCCTGTTGATCACCTTTGTTCATCTGCCTGTGTGTGACCTCGCCTGCCCTTTGCCTATCGCTGGTGTCTACACTCACACTCGCCAAACACAGCACACTAGCCATTCCATACCAGCACCCTTACCCTGTCCGCTACCCATGGCTGCTGGGGACCGGGCATGTGTGGGTATACAGATTGTGTGTAGGGACATGGTGGATGAGAGTGGGATGTAAAACAATGGCATGGGTCCAGGCACCGACCCCACCTGTGCCTTACTATGACCACCATTGTCATGGGAGTCTGCTAAGACACTGACATCAGGTTGTGAGGGGGAGGGACACCAACCCCTGTGTTCATCTGCGAGGGGAACACAACATATGTAAAGTAATACCCTGCAATATTATGTTTGCTGAGGTGTATATATATATATATATATATATATATATATATATATATATATATATATATATATATACACACACACACACACACACACACACACACACACACACACACACACACACACACACACACACACACACACACACACACACACACACACACACACACACACACACACACACACACACACACACACACACACACACACACACACACACACACACACACACACACACACACACACACACACACACACACAAACACACACAGCTGTGACACCTATGGGACCTTCAGCGGAGACCTTATGGTAATTCTACCTGCCGCAATCCATCTCTATCACTGCTACTGTCCAGCCCACATCAAAGGGTGACAAATCTTACTGTGTGATGGGCTTAGTAGCAGAATGGTAGTTGTGGCCAAGACCAAGGCTATTGGAGTGAGCTATACAGTGTCACCAAGTGCATATGCATGTACTGTAAGAGCTGACTTACTGCTATACAGACTATACAGACTGACAAGGTGTAATGATATGTGATGATAACTGATGAGGGGACAGGACTACAAACTATCACTGCAGTACATACACAGTTCAGACTCAGAGGGATTCATTTCACACAACATTGCAGGACAGTCTGCAATACATACTGGACACATGTAAAGTACTAGGCGCATAGTCTCATAAGATAATACTAAGCTATTGGCCTTGATGCCATCATACGCCTGGCCCAGACTTTCACCCATGACCCTTCCAAGCCAGCACCTGTTTCCCTTATCCATTTGGGACACACACAGGATCCCAATGGTGTCTCATCCATTTCTCATGCAGTTGTCCCAGCTTTCTCTTTCAGAGGGCTATACACATGCACTGCGAGACATGGGGAGGGAGTGTATTTTACAGACAGTGTATTTTGTGGGAAACCACACTATCCCACCACATACTATGCATGTCACAGACCAGGTGAGGGCCTTGCTTGCATGATGCATGAGTGAAATTTGTCTTACAGATATGCAGAAATGCCATCAAGGCTGGTTTGGACATGGTCTTGTATGCCAAACACGGGTCACCTATGATCAGTCTGTATGAGATGGAGTACAAGGACAGGGCTTTCAGCCTACCTTCATAGAGCAGGTATTGCAGACCCTGGAATTGCCTGGTCACAAACCTCTGTGGTCTCTGCAACTGCTGCATTTGCTTGGCAAGGTACATCCCAAAGGAGCCATTGTACTTGGTAATGCGTCTGATAAGGGTGGAGTACAGGGATGTTGTGGCCTCCCAGTTCCTGGATGACATACCCATATTTGTGAGGTGGGCCGTGTAGACAGCCTCCTGTGCAATGATGCCCACATGGTGGGAAACTGTCAGGTTGCTACTAACCTTGGTGCACAAGTTGACTCACACCTGATTGCATGCTCAGTACATTATTATTGTCATACTTAGTGTGGATGACATCTGCCACAGCAGGGGGAATGATGCCTCTCCTGGCATTCAGTTTGCAGTAATGCTTCTTGCACCAGTCATTAATTGGGTGAGTGCCTCTTGGGGGATGCTCACATCAGTTGGGGAATGTAAGACAGTGGTCAGCTTGCAAGCATCTGTACACCTGGTCAGCCACAGACCACCGTTTTTGTCCTGTACTTCAGATATGTATATCTCAAACAGTAGAGGCCCCCAGACTGATCATTGGGGTACACTGCTTAGGAAGAATCTACAACCAGAGGTGGGTTCCACTACCTTGACTGAGTGGGTACTATCATAGGTCCAGTTAGCTACCCAGCTGGCAATCTATAGTTGGTGCCTAGCTGTGTAGGCGTATGTATCCTGGCCACCTGGGGATTATTGTGAGAGAACTGGGCTAGGTGAAGGTAGGCATTGTTCACCATCTTCCCCTAGTCTTTATGTTTGTTGACCACTTCAGAGAGGTCGACCAGGTTTAACAGGCCTGATCTCCCTTTGACAATACCATGCTGTGTGAGCTCAGGCATTTTGATGTTGCCGCTGTCCCTGTTCATAATGTCCTTGATATTGCTTTCCATGCCCTTGCAGAGCAGGCTAGTTAGGCTGATATGCATATGACTGGTTGGGTTGGTGGATTGCTCTGCCTTTGTTTATAGGGATGACAGTGGCTGTCCTCTGTGCAGATGGGATGACACTGATGCTCAAGCTGTGGTTGACTACAGTGCAGAATGGATCTGAGAGCCCATGCCTGTGCTCATGTAGGATGCAGCCAGGGATGGTATCAGGCCTATGGAGACCTCTGTGTGTTGCCTTTGAGAAGGCATTATGGACCTGCTTCCTGATCATGGGCACCAGAACCATAGAGCAAGGGGGGAGGGGTGCCCCCCACCACACTTTTGCAGCAGATCCAGCAACTTGTCTTTTCAACTTACATGTAAGGAGGAGGAGGGCCTGCAGTCCCGCACCTGTCTCAGTCACAATCACACAGTATACAATCATTCTTCGACCGAGATCGCACTACTAACAGTGATGGTGAGGAAATAAAGAAAGATTAAGAAAGGGTAAATAAACCCCGATCCTCACCCCCCACTATATAGTGTGATCATGTCCAATGTGCAATTTTGTTTACAAGCTGGTGAGCATAAACATACCCATAGTTTCCTTGTTCTAATAATCTGTTAACAAATCATCTGGAACATGCCCACTCCTGCCCGAAACTGAAGGTGAGCACTCAGTGATATAAATCCAAATGTAAAAGAAATGAAAACCCACCAGTTTTGCCTAACGTGAACACTGTAGCATCACATTCGTCTTATAAATATAGCGCCTTATTAATAAAGATGATGTCATAATGTCTGAGTACCATAAACTTTTACGAAGCCAACAGATATCTATAAACATGAAAACTTCTCGAGTTTACATAATAGTGCGCCTTACGTTTACTTATGAAGTTCATAAATCATTAACTTTATGTTTTAGCGATTAATTTATCCCCTCCACAAAGATCTAAACATGAGTTATCCTTTTGAGAATAAAAAACAATGAATACTAATCCTAAACTAGAACCCTTAAAAACGAAAGCAACACAATTTGATTTATAAGGGAATTTAAGATACATATATTTTATCAACCTGTATTATTAGTTCAACTATGAGATGAAAAGGACTTGTCGCAACAGGAAGTGGTAATGACCTGTATCGAATTGGTCAGAAAGAGACTTTCTTCATAACATGGAAGAAGAGTGGATTTGAAGATGAAGTTAACAGCCTAGGCATGGGCCATTGTATAGTCGCCTGCTTTACACTGCCATTATTTTCTGGGAGTTACTGTTGTCCTATGGACGTGCTCTCCGGTGATCAGAACAACGATATGCCATGTGGAAACTGTATTACATGGCTCAGAAAGCAAAATGTTTGTGATATTTAGTGCTTGAGTGATAAGGGGAGAAAGTGCTTTATAAGCTTAGCATAATAATAAGAGACTAACATAAACTATTAATACAGTTTAGAATAGTTGTGTTTACATTAAGAGGTGTGGGTAGTGATGGAAAATATTACCGATACCTAGATATTAGCTTTGTGTCTTTGGAAAATATCTATGTGATGCTTTCGCTGTTCTCTAAGGTTTGCTTGTCTGGTAGGTAGTTTATATTTTTCTCACAGAATATAAGTGGAAGTGCAAAGGCAAAACGTGCGTATTAAGAACTTTCTGTTTTTTAAGAAGTTTATTCTGGTAGTTGTATAAATTGATATATGTGTGTATACTTTCCTGCGATGGTGGTGCTGCAGTAGTGTTGTTGCCTCACAGTAAGACGTCCTGTTCGATTCTCAGCTAGCGCGTTTTCTGTGTGGAGACATGCGTGAATGGGTGTACCTTCACTGAAAGTTGTGCATCAGAGCTGGCAACTCGGCACGTAAAAATCTACTGCCAATCATTAGCGGACTGGAGTTCCGCTGTGGCGACCCCTAACCGGGAAAAGCTGAAAGACGCAACAACAACGTGTGTATACTTTAAGTTTATTGGTTTGATATGAAGGTATTTGCTGTATTGGTGGCATGGTGGGTGAGGTATACATACCTAAAGATAAATTAGTGTTCTTGACGTCATGCAGTACAATTGTCTTTTGACCCTGCCTTGTGTAGTTAATTTGTTATTCAGAATACACTTGATTGCTGTCAGGATTTCTTTTTTTTTTTTTTTTTTTGTCGTTTATAAACTTAATGTTGTATTCCTAGGCAAGGAACAATGAGGGACTCTTTCAGCTATATTGCTCAGGATATGCGATATATTTGCTTCTGCTTTAAAGTGGAACTAATGACAGTTTGGTTTGGCTCTACATATTTCTTGTTTACCCCCAGAAGTAACAGACTTACAATAAAATCATTTGATATTAACGACAGCATGTGCTGTCTATAGTGATAGAAAAACCGTAACAGCAGAACCTTTCTGAAAGTAATCAGATGAAACTGTCAAGATGTTCTGGATAAGCACAATTGCTTGGTGTCTGTGTCTGGTTCCCCTTCCCCTTTTTTATAGAGTTGTGATTAAAAATATATTAATACCATGTTACTGTTGAGTCTGTCTTCACTGCTAGTTTGTGTAAATGTAGACACTAACTTTTATTACTGTTAAATGTTTGTGTGTCCCTGTCACATATGTGTATGTATATTGGTTTGTGTGATGTGATATACGTGTATTTGTGTTTGTACAGTGGATATAAAAAGTGTAAACACACCTGTTAAAATGCCAGGTCTTTGTGTTATAAAAAAATGAGACCACAATAAATTATTTCAAAACTTTATGCCACCTTTAGTGTGACCTATAACCTGCACAATTCATTTGGAAAACAAACAAATCTGTTAGGGGGGAAAATATAAAAAATGTACAAAAACGCTGGTTGCATAAGTGTGCACACCCTTAAACTAATACTTTAGTGAAGCACCTTTTGATTTAATTACAGCATTCAGTCTTCTTGTATAGAAGTCTATCAGCATGACACATATTGAATTGGCAATATTTGCCCACTCTTCCTTGCAAAAGCACTTCAAATCTGTCATATTGCGAGTGCATCACTTGTGCACAGCCCTCTTCAGGTCACCTCACAGATTTTCTATTGGATTTGGGTCTGGGCTCTGCCTGGGCTATTTCAAAACTTTAATCATCTTCTGGCGAAGCCATTCTTTTATTGATTTGGATGTATGTTTGGAGTCATTGTCGTGCTGAAAGGTGAAATTCCTCTTCATCTTCAGCTTTCTAGCAGACACCTGAAGGTTTTGGGCAAAAAGTGACTGGTATTTGGAACTGTTCATAATTCCCTCCACCTTGACTAAAGCCCCAGTTCCAGCTGAAGAAAAGCAACCCTAGAGCATGATACTGCCACCATGCTTCACCGTGGGGATGGTGTTCTTTTGGTGATGCAAAGTGTTGTTTTTGCACCACACGCACCTTTTGAAATTGTGGGCAAAAAGTTAAACCTTAGTCTCATCAGACCATAACACATTTTCCCACATGCTTGGTGCATTGTTTTGCAAATTTTAGCGGGGCCAGGATGTTTTTCTATGTAAGAAAAAGGCTTCCATCTTGCAACCCTACCCCATAGTCCAGACATATGGAGAATACGGGAGATTGTTGTCACATGTAGTACACAACCAGTACTTGCCAGAAATTCCTGCAGCTCCTTCAGTGTTGCTGTAGGTCTCCCTGACCAGTTTTTGTCTGGTCTTTTCATCAATTTTGGAGGGATGTCCAGTTTTTTGCAACATCACTGTTGTCTCCTATTTTGTCCACTTTTTTGATGACTGTCTTCACTGTCTTCCATGGTATATCCAATGCTGTGGAAATTTTTTTGTACCCTTCTCCTGACTGATACCTTTCAACAATTAAATCCCTTTGATGCTTTGTAAGCTCTCTGTGAACCAGGGCCTTTGCTGTAGCAGGCAACAGTGTCAGGAAAATCCTACTAGCACAGCTGAACTTTATTTTATTATTTATTTATTTATTTATTTCTAATTTGTTGACCGGGAAATTCTGACTGGACCTAGTCCATTTTCAGTGGAGGCCTGGGGAAAAAACTCCAGCATCAAGTTATACAAAATACAGTACATACAGCATAATACACAAAATAGGTTACATCATGTATGTTAAGCATAGTCATATAGCAAGAAAATTAGTAAAACACTCCAGGTAAGGAATTCCTAGAACATAGGTAAAGAGACAATGTCAAATTACAGTACATCTAGCATACTACACAAAACAGGTTACATCTAACATACTACACAAAACAGGTTACATCATGTATGCTGAGCATAGTACCATAACAGGAAGTTAATAAAACACTCCAAGTAAAGGAGGATATAGGACATAAGATAGGAAGAAAATGTTAGTTATAGATTGCTGAGAGTAGAAGATTTGACAAGTAAGACTCTGCAGTTAAAAGTACTCTTACAGATGACCACACGTACAGGGGTTAATCAGAGTCTCTTTAATTGATGGCAGGTGTTTACCCAAGAAGACTGAATGCTTTAATTAAGTCAGAAGGTGCTTCAACAAAGTATTAGTTTAAGGGTGTGCACACTTTTATGCAACCAACTTATTGTACTTTCTTTTTTTTAAATATTTTTTCCCCTAACAGATTTGTTTGTTTTTCAATTAAGTTGTACAGGTTATAGGTTACATTAAAGGTGGGAAAAATTTCGAAGTGACTTATTGTGGTCTCATTTTTTTATATCACAAAAACTTGGCATTTTAACAGGGGTGTGTACACGGTTTATGTCAACTGTATGTATGTGCGTGTATTTGTATATACGTATATGTATACAAAAACACACACACACACACACACAGATTATATATATATATATATATGTATAAATATATATATATATATATATATATATATACATATATATATGTATATATATATATATATATATATATATATATATATATATATATATATATATATATATATATATATATATATATATATATATATATATATATATGTATATATATATATATATATATATATATATATATATATATATATATATATATATATATATATATATATATATATATATATATATATATATATATATATATATATATATATATATATATATATATATATATATATATATACACACACACACACACACACAAACACATGTGTGTGTTAATATATATAGAGGGGCACTTAAGTCCACCTAGTATTTTTAACCAATACACACATATATATTTATATGTGTGTATTGGTTAAAAATACTAGGTGGACATAAGTGCCCCTCTTGCCCTCCGCCCTCCCAGTTTTCAACAGCTTCCAGCACCTATATTCCTGATGATGAGAAGATGGGGCCAGGTGCTGTGCAATCACATGTCTACCAATGGGGGCACAGGGTGGTGATGTTTACACTTCACCTGTCTGCAGCCAGTTGCCTATATCTATGCCATATGTGTATGTGGTGTTATTGACCACCACTACAGAGCAGATGTGTGTGTTGCCTCTGAAATGGCAAACACTGTGGAAGACCTAGTGACTGGCCTTTGTGGATGTGTCCAATTTGCACTCAAAGACAGCCTTAGGGTAAATCACTTGTGACCTTATTTGCTTGTGCAGACCAAGGTGACATTGCTTCCAGTGAGGCACCTGT